>NC_053391.1:580227860-580523148 GCF_905171765.1 Bufo bufo
AGCTCGTTTTCTGCCAAAATTGACCAAGCATTTTTATTTATTTTTTTCATTGTCGCCTTCCAGTAGCTATCATTTTTTATTTTTCTGTCAATGTACCTGTAAGAGGGTTTGTTTATTGCAGGACAAGATGTAGTTTTTGGCACCATTTTGGGGTACACATAACTTACTGATAACTTACAGCAGTACTGCCATTGAGTTTTTGTCTTATAAATTTTGCGGATTTCATTTTTCAGCATAAATAACGAGTTTTTACGTTTTACTACTTTTGCATTATAAAAACCCTTATAGAGGATTATAGTTTTCATCGCTATCATTTTGGGGTACATAACACTTTTTGGTTGTTTTTTATTATGTTTTTTGTGTGGCAAATGAGCAAAAAACTGCAATTCTGGCATTTTTTTATTGGGTTCACTGTGCAGGATAAATTGCATGATAACTGTATAGTGCGGGTCATTATACAGTGATACTAAATATGTGGGTTAAACTGCCTGGATTGGTGCTTCTGCCGATCTGGGCCGATAGAGAAGAAGCCCAGCTGTCATGAGAGAGACTCATGCAATGCTTAGACCTTGGCCACTATAAAAAGGCAGCAGCCTAGCCTGAGGCCCCTTAGTGACCCCCATAAAAAGGTGTATTTTGGTCACTAAAGGTCCCTTTAGACTGATAGATTCAGTAGACGATTGTCAGGTAGGAAGTGTGTGCTCATCGGTGAAGAATACTGCATGATCTCCTCCATGGTATAGGGAGGAGCAATCGCTAATGCCATCTTACAGAATCATTGTTTGCCGGCAGCAACGTTTGTGCTGTCACCAAAATCATTGATTGCAGATTGTGCCGTCTAAGCAGCCCCTGCTGCCGGCAAACAATGATTCTGTATGGGGATGAGCGATGGCATTAGCGATCACTCCTCCCCATACTGTAGAGGAGATCTTGCAGTGGTCTCCTTCACTGATGAGCACGCTCTTCCTTCCTGACAATCGTCTGCTGAATCTATCAGTCTGTTTAAAAAAAAGAAAAATTCTTGCAGTGTCCACGGAGGGTACTCTCTATTTAAAGGTCCTCTTTAATTAAAGGGTTAAAATTGTGTGTGTACAACTCTTTTCAGCATCTCTCAGTCCGGAATTGTAACAGACTACAAATAAACCGCGTGTAGTCTTTCCATACGTCCCTGACTTGCCGGCATACAGTTGGTAGATCAGCAAGAAGTAGGGGACAGGATGGGAGGGAGAGCTTGGTAGTAGCCTGCTACCACTGAGACACCTAGGCCTGCATAGGAGCTGCACACAAACAATAGTAGGATATTTGAAATCAGTATTTTTGGCAAAGGAGGTTTTACTGATGATGAATTGGAGTAAAAGTGTTGCAGAGGCAGAAATACTGAATTTTGCAGCTAAGTTCCATAATTCACCCCGTTAAATATTTCACATTTGTAATGTGAATAGCTATAAGGGTGCGCTTACAGAATCTGTCAGTACTGCATATTTCTGACTTCTATTTAATCCTTCTGTTAGTATGGAGAGTGAACCATTGACAGAATAGATCCTTTGCTCATACTTTGTGACGTTTTACCTAAGAACTCGTATACAAATGATAAGATCACTCATTTTCATGGCTGCATTCTACGCTTATCGTCTCCATCTTCCGCGTTACTTTAGGATGACATGCGTTGGTATTACACTTGAGCATTTATCACTACTTCTTCTTGTAACAATTATTTGACAGTGCGACTGGTTATTTTATTCTGAAGAGCTGAGGGGGTCCCTGTTTGGTGTTGCCCTTCATGACGTAGAACCTATTAATGGAGGAGTGCAGGCATCCACAGAAATCAAGTCACATCCTCCTAAAGAGGTCCAACAGGCAGAACTGGCATTTACAATACAGCTCCTCCTGTCATACCAGCTTGTCTAGAAGTCCCAGCAGTGGCACCAAATTGGACTGGAAGGCCAAACTGGACAGGACTTGATATACAACATTGCCTCCATTAATTTGTTTAGGTGGTTGTATATGACAGCCGGGTGGCATACATAGAAAAGTAAGGACCCCATAGCAAGGATCAAACCAGGCCCCCCACACAGGACAGAAATTAAGTAATTACTTTCACCCCTCTTACATTTAGTAATTACCGTACTTACATTCTGCAGAATTTCTACTTATGACTGTATAGTGTGTCATTCCTTTATTATTCCTACGAGAAGTTTATGAATTAATTGCCAGGGGTCTGCAATAAAAGTTCAAATGGGTGTTACCAGTTGGCAGGGGGGGGGGGGGGAGGGTGTCAGGGAAGTGATAGGTTCTCTTGAATATTTGCCTCTAAAGTGAGGAAGACAGCAGCAAAAATGAGAAAAATCTAGTTTGAAGGGGTGTCCCTAATTTTCAGAGACAGTTCTGGCAAATTTGGTCAATCCCAGGCTAAAAATGGGCATGTGCGTGGTGGGCGAGATCCATTTTATTTATTGAGACTCTGGGTCTGTTTCTTCACATTATTCCAAGTTATAATGAAGTTGGCGAGACGTAACCCGAGCCTATCATATGCTAGAACAGGGGTAGGCAACCTCCGGCACTCCAGCTATTGTGAAACTACAACTCCCAGCATGCATGCTTCTTCTACTCTTCTCAGAACTCTCATAAAAATGAGTGGAGCACGCTGGAAATTGTCGTTTCACAACAGCTGGGGTGCAGAAGGTTGCTGATCCCTGCGCTAGAAGTTATTTCCTTTAATCAAAGGTAATCACATGATGATATGAGAAAGTATGCTCATTCAGAGGGCCGTAGTGTTTTGCGGGCCGCAAATTGCGAATCCGCAAAACACAGATACCGGCCATGTGCGTTCCACATTTTGCAGACTGCACATGGCCGACACTATGATAGAAATGACTATTCTTGTCATAGGACATGCTCTATCTTTCTTGAAGGGCCGCAAAACGGAACTACGGATGCGGACAGCACACAGTGTGCTGTCCGCAACTTTTGACATGGGTCCGCTCCCGTTCCGCAAAACGGTCGCCTGAATGAGCCCTCACAGTAGAAAAAAGAGATAGCCCAATTAGGCTCTGTTCACATCCGCGTTGGAGGCCCCATGATGAGCCTCCATTGCAGATTTCGTCACATTTGAAGGAAAGAATAGCACTGCATGGTCTATTTTTTTCTGGTGGAACCACGGACACCTTGACAGAATCTAGCAGACCTCTTCATTATAAGTCAGTGGGGTCCATTGGTATCTTTTGTATGACAGATCCAGCGCTGTGCTGTGGATTTCATTATAGAATGGAAAGTACAAGTCAGATGTGAACAGAGCCTTAGTTTACCTTTCCTCTCTTGGCAAACTCTGAAGTAGTGATGAATGGGCAAAGTTACCCTAGTCATTCCATAGCTGGCTATACGCCTGGCAGCCGGCAGCTATCTCCCGGACTTCCCATAAACAGATATATTTGTCATCGTCATTGGAGCACAGTGGGGAGGCCCTTATACAAATAAGTCCCCTAGAAAAATTGACTTTCCTCCAGCATTAATTTACTGTATCTGGCCAGTTTTACTCTGAGTTTTGTGTATTGGAAAAATTAGGAAGCAGTAACACTGGACAAGCCAAATATACATTTCTCCTGACTCCACCATGTGCATTTCTATGGAGATAGTGGAGTAAAGCTTCCGTGAATAAGAATAAGCTGTGTAATGCCAGCCCCATCCTGTGGAAATCTGTGGCGCTGTTTCAAGAAGGAAGCGGCCATGTTTTTTGATCTCATGCAAATTCTTTAATCCTTAGGCTACTTTCACACTAGCATCGCGGTTCCGCTTGTGAGCTCCGTTTGAAGGGTCTCACAAGTGGCCCCGAACGCATCCGTCCAGACCCCAATGCATTCTGAGTGGATGCGGATCCACTCAGAATGCATCAGTCTGGCAGCGTTCAGCCTCCGCTCCGCTCAGCGGGTGGACACCTGAACACTGCTTGCAGCGTTCGGGTGTCCGCCTGGCCGTGCGGAGGCAAACGGATCCGTCCAGACTTACAATGTAAGTCAATGGGGACGGATCCGTTTGAATTTGACACTATATGGCTCAATTTTCCAACGGATCCGTCCCCCATTGACTTTCAATGTAAAGTCTGGACGGATCCGTCTGAAGCTACTTTCAGACTTAGAATTTTTTCTACAATATAATGCAGACGGATCCGTTCTGAACGGATCCAAACGTCTGCATTATATCAGCGGATCCGTCTGGGCAGACCCCAGACGGATCCGCTCTGAACGGTAGTGTGAAAGTAGCCTTACTACGTCTGAATAAATTTTTTTAAAGAGTAACTAAACCTTTACATAAACTTTTAATATGTTGTCCCTAATGCCCTAATAAAGCTATCTCTAATATACTTTATTAATTAATTTTCTATTTTTACTACACTTTTCCCTGCCTGAAGCGTACCATTCACTGTGCGCTTAAAACTCAGTTCTCCGTACACGGCTGACAGCTCCTGCTTCTGACTGCTCCACTTATCTGAGAGAAATGCATGTCAGCTCTTAGCTTAGCGGAACAGGCAGAAGCAGGAGCCTGCTCCGCTCAGCTAATCCTGGCATAATACATGGGTACAGGGTACCCATGTGCTATGCCAAGAGTTAGTAATCGTCCAGGGAGCACGGGCAGAAGCAGCAATGTGCGCTCCTGCCCGTACTCACATCGCTGCTGCGGTACCATTGATAAAATGTACTCCGTACACCGCTGAGCTGTCAGCGGTGTACGGAGAACTGAGTTTTAAGCGCACAGTGAATGGTGCGCTTTAGGCAGGGAAAAGTGTAGTAAAAAATTGAAAATTGATTAATAAAGTATATTAGAGATAGTTTTATTTGGGCATTAGGGACAACATATTAAACGTTTATGTAAAGGTTTAGTTACTCTTTAAGGCCTCCTGCATACGAACGTGTGTGTCACGAGGGTGTCAAGAACCACGCCTGACTCCGTTATACCCGGGGTCAGGAAGTCGCAGCGGTTGGCTGCACGCTCTATTTAAGATAGGGCTGTTTTCCTTATGGTAGCTTTCTGGGTTTGCTTTGCAAACCCTTTTGGCTCACTCAGGGATCCGTAGCTCCTTCTCCTCAGCTGTTCCTTGTCCAGCACTCCCAAACCTCCTTATATTCCCCTCTCTGACCCTCTGGAGCTGTGTTGCTGCGTTCTCTGGTAGTTGGTCCAGAACGCTACCCTCCGGATCCCTGTTGGACCTTTGTGGTCTATTGTGGTCGCCCACCTGGGTGTATGTGTTTGTCTGTTTTGTCTGTCCTCTCCCTGGTGTTTCCCTCTTAATGACAGTGGTGCGGACTAGCGATCCCACCGGCCCGTTCACTATCTAGGGCTCATTTTAGGGAAAGCCAGGGTTTAGGCACGTGATCGCCGCACGGGTGAGGAACCCGTCTAGGGACGTCAGGGCAGTCAGGTGCCAGCCGCAAGGTGAGTTAGGGGTCACCACCTTTCCCTCTCCCTTGGGCAGGGCTTTCCCTTTTTCCTCCCTGTGCGTGACGCCGGTCATTACAGTGTGCTTCCCGTTGCCGTATTGCGGACCGCTTTTGCGGATCCGCAATACACGGGTGCCATTCCGTGGGCATTCCGCATCATGGATGCGGACCCATTCCCTTCAATGGGTCCGCAAATCCGGAGATGCGGAATGGTGTGGAATGCAAGCACGGAACGGAACTCTATGGAAGCACTATGGAGTGCTTCCATTGGGTTTCATCCCGTACTTCCGTTTCACAAAAAGATAGAACATGTCCTGTCTTTTTGCGGAACGGCCAAATCGCGGACCCATTAAAGTGAATGGGTCCCCGATCCACTGTGGCTGTCCCACGGACGGTGTTCGTGCATTGCGGCCCGCAATTTGCGGGCTACAGCACGACCACGGGGCGCACATGTTCGTGTGCAGGAGGCCTAAGGCAATTAATGGCAGTGTAATATCACATTTATTTCCAGAAGCTAAAAAGACGATAAAACAGTTCTCCTTTGATGTGTGTCTGGAAGATTAAATTTTCTTGAAAGAGGAGAAGGAGGTGTGAGGACTGATGAGGCAGGCGCTGGGACATACAAAAAGGGATTATGTTCCAGTGTAAGGAATTCCTACACCGAAGAATTTTCCTTTGTTGGCGTGACAATTGGAAGCATCAGACCTGTCGCTGACTGGGCTTGTGTGAGGGCTTTGACACGTTAGATGAAAGAAGCGAGCTTGTATGTATGGGGTAATTCTCTATGAAATTGCATTCCACAAGGACCGCATGAGGGAAACATCCTGTACAACAATAGGGGTGATGGAAATATTCTGTAACGCCGCTGTTAGACTGCACATCAAATAATCGGGAACAAGCGTAGAGTATTATTATTAGTTATTATTAATAAAGATTATTATTATTATCATTCCCAAAAATTGGCTCGTATAATCAATCGGTCAATCAGACGACGAACGAGCAAATCTTTGTTCACTGGCTGATGGGCACCTTACATAAGGATGAAGGATGCCTGATTATCGGCGGCACATCCCTGTGTAATAATGGATGTACTGCCAACAATGAATAGAAGAAAATCATTCCTCTGGCATACAGTTTGCATTGGCCTGTATAATCAGTCAGGTGCAAATGAGCACGGATGGATATATCAGGTATCGGCACACATACTGCCCGAAAATTAGCCAGTCTAATACCAGCCTAAGGCTACTTTTACACTTGCGTTGTTTTCGGCAGGGGATCTCAATACCAGAAAAAAACGTTTCCGTTTAGTCCTTATGCATTCTGAATGGAAAGAGATCCGTTCAGGATGCATCAGGTTGTCTTCCGTTCCGGCAGCGTTCCGTTTTGTGACCGGACACAAAACTGTTGCAAGCAAGGACCCGGCACTAAAAATAATGAAAGTCAATGGTGATGGATTCGTTTTTTAGGAGCCTAAAAAAATGGATCCGTCACCCATTGACTTTCAATGTATTTAGTGACAGATCAGTTTTTTTCCATTTTGATTTCACACAACCGCATCCTAACAGAATGGATGCATCCTAATGTGTAAAATCAAAACGGATCTGTTTAATTCCGATATTCAGATCCTCTGCCAGACCTCAATACTGGAATTAACAACGCAAGTGTGAAAGTAGCCTAAGATAGAAAACGACTGCTAGCAGGGGTGTAGCTTTAGGAGTGCGGAAGGAGCATAGAAACATAGAAACATAGAATGTGTCGGCAGATAAGAACCATTTGGCCCATCTAGTCTGCCCAATATATCTGAATACTATGGATAGCCCCTGGCCCTATCTTATATGAAGGATAGCCATATGCCTATCCCATGCACGCTTAAACCCCTTCACTGTATTTGCAGCTACCACTTCTGCAGGAAGGCTATTCCATGCATCCACCTGGTCCCTAGGCTCCAGTATCACACCAGGGTTATATATGTCACATAGCATATTAGGGTCCTGCATTGTGGCTAAGGATCTGGGTCCAAATTATGGCTTTGACTACTAGAACTAGTTTTGGATCCACTAAAACTAACTACTCAACTACACAAAATAAATTATTTTTCAGCCTGATATCTACCACATGTCTATTTCATACTGACTAGAGTTGAGCAAACACCTGGATGTTCGGGTTCGAGAAGTTCGGCCGAACTTCCCGGAAATGTTCGGGTTCGGGATCCGAACCTGAACCGAACTTCGTCCCGAACCCCATTGAAGTCAATGGGGACCCGAACTTTTGGGCACTAAAAAGGCTGTAAAACAGCCCAGGAAAGAGCTAGAGGGCTGCAAAAGGCAGCAACATGTAGGTAAATCCCCTGCAAACAAATGTGGATAGGGAAATGAATTAAAATAAAAATTAAAAAAATAAAAATGAACCAATATCAATTGGACAGAGGTCCCATAGCAGAGAATCTGGCTTCACATCAGCAGAGAATCAGTCTCTTTATGCCATAGCAAAGAATCTGGCTTCATGTCAGCACAGAATCAGTCTCTTCATGCCATAGCAGAGAATCTGGCTTCATGTCAGCACAGAATCAGTCTTCATGTCATAGCAGAGAATCAGGCTTCACGTCACCCACCACTGGAACAGGCCACTGTCACACATTTAGGCCCCGGCACGCAGACAGAGGAGAGCGGTCCCGTAACAGAGAATCTGGCCTTATGTCAGCACAGAATCTGTCTTCATGTCATAGCAGAGAATCAGGCTTCACGTCACCCACCACTGGAACAGGCCACTGTCACACATTTAGGCCCCGGCACCCAGACAGAGGAGAGCGGTCCCGTAACAGAGAATCTGGCCTTATGTCAGCGCAGAATCTGTCTTCATGTCATAGCAGAGAATCAGGCTTCACGTCACCCACCACTGGAACAGGCCACTGTCACACATTTAGGCCCCGGCACCCAGACAGAGGAGAGCGGTCCCGTAACAGAGAATCTGGCCTTATGTCAGCGCAGAATCTGTCTTCATGTCATAGCAGAGAATCAGGCTTCACGTCACCCACCACTGGAACAGGCCACTGTCACACATTTAGGCCCAGGCACCCAGGCAGAGGAGAGAGGTCGCGTAACAGAGAATCTGGCCTTATGTCAGCACAGAATCTGTCTTTATGTCATAGCAGAGAATCAGGCTTCACGTCACCCACCACTGGAACAGGCCACTGTCACATATTTAGGCCCAGGCACCCAGGCAGATAAGAGAGGTCGCGAAACAGAGAATCTGGCTTCATGTCAGCACAGAATAAGTCTTCATGTCATAGCAGAGAATCAGGCTTCACGTCACCCACCACTGGAACAGGTCACTGTCACACATTTAAGCCCCTGACACCCAGACAGAGGAGAGGTTCATTCAACTTTGGGTTGCCCCGCAATATAATGGTAAAATGAAATTAAAAATAGTATTGAATGAGGAAGTGCCCTGGAGTAGAATAATATATTGTTAAGGGGAGGTAGTTAATATCTAATCTGCACAAGGGATGGACAGGTCCTGTGGGATCCATGCCTGGTTCATTTTTATGAACGTCAGCTTGTCCACATTGGCTGTAGACAGGCGGCTGCGTTTGTCTGTAATGACGCCCCCTGCCGTGCTGAATACACGTTCAGACAAAACGCTGGCCGCCGGGCAGGCCAGCACCTCCAAGGCATAAAAGGCTATCTCTGGCCACGTGGACAATTTGGAGACCCAGAAGTTGAATGGGGCCGAACCATCAGTCAGTACGTGGAGGGGTGTGCACAGGTACTGTTCCACCATGTTAGTGAAATGTTGCCTCCTGCTAACACGTTCCGTATCAGGTGGTGGTGCAGTTAGCTGTGGCGTGGTGACAAAACTTTTCCACATCTCTGCCATGCTAACCCTGCCCTCAGAGGAGCTGGCCGTGACACAGCTGCGTTGGCGACCTCTTGCTCCTCCTCTGCCTTCGCCTTGGGCTTCCACTGGTTCCCCTGTGACATTTCGGAATGCTCTCAGTAGCGCGTCTACCAACGTGCGCTTGTACTCGCGCATCTTCCTATCACGCTCCAGTGTAGGAAGTAAGGTGGGCACATTGTCTTTGTACCGGGGATCCAGCAGGGTGGCAACCCAGTAGTCCGCACACGTTAAAATGTGGGCAACTCTGCTGTCGTTGCGCAGGCACTGCAGCATGTAGTCGCTCATGTGTGCCAGGCTGCCCAGAGGTAAGGACAAGCTGTCCTCTGTGGGAGGCGTATCGTCATCGTCCTGTGTTTCCCCCCAGCCACACACCAGTGATGGGCCCGAGCTGCTTTGGGTGCCACCCCACTGTGAACATGCTTCATCCTCATCCTCCTCCACCTCCTCCTCATCCTCGTCCTCCTCGTCCTCCAGTAGTGGGCCCTGTCTGGCCACATTTGTACCTGGCCTCTGGTGTTGCAAAAAACCTCCCTCTGAGTCACTTCGAAGAGACTGGCCTGAAAGTGCTAAAAATGACCCCTCTTCCTCCTCTTCCTCCTGGGCCACCTCCTCTTCCATCATCGCCCTAAGTGTTTTCTCAAGGAGACATAGAAGTGGTATTGTAACGCTGATAACGGCGTCATCGCCACTGGCCATGTTGGTGGAGTACTCGAAACAGCGCAACAGGGCACACAGGTCTCGCATGGAGGCCCAGTCATTGGTGGTGAAGTGTGTCTGATCCACAGTGCGACTGACCCGTGCGTGCTGCAGCTGAAACTCCACTATGGCCTGCTGCTGCTCGCACAGTCTGTCCAGCATATGCAAGGTGGAGTTCCACCTGGTGGGTACGTCGCATATGAGGCGGTGAGCGGGAAGGCCGAAGTTACGCTGTAGCGCAGACAGGCAAGCAGCGGCAGGGTGTGAACGCCGGAAGCGCGAACAGACTGCCCGCACTTTATGCAGCAGCTCTGACATGTCGGGGTAGTTGCGAATGAACTTCTGCACCACCAAATTCAGCACATGCGCCAGGCAAGGGATGTGCGTCAAACCGGCTAGTCCCAGAGCTGCAACGAGATTTCGCCCATTATCGCACACCACCAGGCCGGGCTTGAGGCTCACCGGCAGCAACCACTCGTCGGTCTGTTGTTCTATACCCCGCCACAACTCCTGTGCGGTGTGGGGCCTGTCCCCCAAACATATGAGTTTCAGAATGGCCTGCTGACGTTTACCCCGGGCTGTGCTGAAGTTGGTGGTGAAGGTGTGTGGCTGACTGGATGAGCAGGTGGAAGAAGAGGAGGAGGAAGCTGAGTAGGAGGAGGAGGAGACAGGAGGCAAAGAATGTTGCCCTGCGATCCTTGGCGGCGGAAGGACGTGCGCCAAACAGCTCTCCGCCTGGGGCCCAGCCGCCACTACATTTACCCAGTGTGCAGTTAGGGAGATATAGCGTCCCTGGCCGTGCTTACTGGTCCACGTATCTGTGGTTAGGTGGACCTTGCCACAGATGGCGTTGCGCAGTGCACACTTGATTTTATCGGACACTTGTTTGTGCAGGGAAGGCACGGCTCTCTTGGAGAAGTAGTGGCGGCTGGGAACAACATACTGTGGGACAGCAAGCGACATGAGCTGTTTGAAGCTGTGTGTGTCCACCAGCCTAAATGACAGCATTTCATAGGCCAGTAGTTTAGAAATGCTGGCATTCAGGGCCAGGGATCGAGGGTGGCTAGGTGGGAATTTACATGGAAAATGTTTGTGAGATGGAGAGCTGAACGCTGCCGTGTGACATGGTTGAGATGCTTGGTGACGCAGGTGGTGGTGTTGGTGGTACATCCCATGTTTGCTGGGCGGCAGGTGCCAACGTTCCTCCAGAGGCAGAGGTTAAGGTTTAATCACAGAATCAGACTTCTATCTGCACGGTAGCGTGTGTCTTCGATTTTTTCTGAATGACACTATCAGTACCTTCAATGTAAGATATCCTTTTTGGGATAGATTTCAAGTAGGCCTCAAATACCAGAAACTAGTTATTTTGAGAATGGCAAATTTGGGAATAGTTCTTCAACCCAGAAAAAAAAAAGTGTTTTTACGGTCGCTACAAATAACTTGACCAGCTAAAACAGTACAGATTTGCTTGAATAGAAATGTGAGACCTGTTTTTTTTTGCACTGTGTGACAGGTTAAGGTTTAATCACAGAATCAGACTTCTATCTGCACGGTAGCGTGTGTCTTAGGTTTTTCTGAATGACACTATCAGTACCTTCAATGTAAGATATCCTTTTTGGGATAGATTTCAAGTAGGCCTCAAATACCAGAAACTAGTTATTTTGAGAATGGCAAATTTGGGAATAGTTTTTCAAACCAGAAAAAAAAATGTGCTTTTACGGTCGCTACAAATAACTTGACCAGCTAAAACAGTACAGATTTGCTTGAATAGAAATGTGAGACCTGTTTTTTTTTGCACTGTGTGACAGGTTAAGGTTTAATCTCAGAATCAGACTTCTATCTGCACGGTAGCGTGTGTCTTAGGTTTTTCTGAATGACACTATCAGTACCTTCAATGTAAGATATCCTTTTTGGGATAGATTTCAAGTAGGCCTCAAATACCAGAAACTAGTTATTTTGAGAATGGCAAATTTGGGAATAGTTTTTCAACCCAGAACAAAAAGTGTGCTTTTACGGTCACTACAAATAATTTGACCAGCTAAAACAGTACAGATTTGGTTGAATAGAAATGTCAGGTCTATTTTTTAGGCGCTGGGTGACAGGCTCAACTTGCCCCTGATGTAGTATATGGCCAAAAAATAACCACACTGTTGATGGTTAAATGCACTTGAGTGACACAGGCTCAGCCTGCACCAGATGTAGTATATGGCCAAAAAATAATCAGACTGTTGATGGTTAAATGCACTTCGGTGACACAGGCTCAGCCTGCAGCTGATGTAGTATATGGCCATAAAATAACCAGACTGTTGATGGTTAAATGCACTTCGGTGACACAGGCTCAGCCTGCAGCTGATGTAGGATATAGCACAAAATAACCACACTATTGATGGTTAAATACACTTGGTGATAGCTTGTGCTGGCACACCACAAGTCACAAAATGGCCGCCGATCACCCCAGAAAAAAAGTGATCTAAAAACGCTCTGGGCAGCCTCAAAAAAGTGAGCAAGTCAATATTAGCACTTCAATGATCCACAGCTGCAGATCGATCACAGAATGAAGTCTTTTGGAGGAGTTAATCACTGCCTAATCTCGCCCTAACGTCGCAGCTGAAACCTCTCCCTATGCTTCAATCAGCAGAGTGACGTGCAGCGCAACGTGACTCAAGCTTATATAGAGGCTGGGTCACATGCTGCACTGGCCAATCACAGCCATGCCAATAGTAGGCAAGGCTGTGATGGCCTCTTGGGGCAAGTAGTATGACGCTTGTTGATTGGCTGCTTTGCAGCCTTTCAAAAAGCGCCAGGAAAGCGCCGAACACCGAACCCGAACATGGACTTTTACGAAAATGTTCGGGTTCGGGTCCAAGTCACGGACACCCCAAAATTCGGTACGAACCCGAACTATACAGTTCGGGTTCGCTCATCCCTAATACTGACACATAAAAATGCTATTTCCATAGTCAGGGAAAGTGCTGGGCCCAATATACAATATCCACCATAAACCCATTTTAATAGACCCAAGCTGGAGTATCTGTCTGTACATAATATCATGTAAAGACATATAAAATGACATTACAAAGAATATTTCATCCATGGAAATGTTCTGTATCTTTGTTTAAGAAAAGTGTCCTGACTGTCCTGAGACTGCTGCACTTACAAGCAGTGATCTCCTCCACTGTATGGGGAGCAGTGATCGCTAATGCCATTGCTTGACCCCATATAGAATCCTTGCTTGCCGGCAGCAGAGTGCTGTTTAGATGACATGATCTGCCGCTGGCAAATGATGATTTAGGTGACCGTACAAACTTTCTTATTGCCCAATGAACAAGCGTTTTGCTCGTTGATCGGGCAAACCGCGGCATCTTTACCCCGGCAGATCATCCCTAACAAGCGTTCCTACAAACGCTTGTTAGCGATTATCTGCCCGATGCTGGAGCAGTGTAAAGGGGCCTTTAGGCACTGTTTGTGCAGTCATATGGTTCAGGGACATAGTTATAGGGGTTGTAATAACACCGGGCCCTGTGGGCACATGGCAGACAGATTTCATATCAGGGGCCGAGGAGCTTCAAATTCCAACTCTGGTATGGTGGGGTCTGTAACTGGTCCTCTTGTCAATTAAAAGGGTTTCCCGGGATTTTAAGATTGATTAACGATCCTCAGGATAGGTCATCAATATCATATCGACAGGGGTCCAACACCCGGCACGCCCTGGTCGAAGAGAAGGCCGTGCTCTGTGCGAGCACTGCCTTCCCTTGTTTGTTTACTTGCTCGCCGTCGGCAGCGCATCGGTGAGCAGGTATAACTATAAATCGTCCCATTCACCTCTATGGGACAACTCATTCCTATTGAAGTGTATAGGAATGAGCCATCCCTATGAAGTGAATGGCATGACTTATTGTTACACCTGCTCACCGCTACGCTGCCGACGGCGAGCAGGTAAACAAATAAGGGAAGGCTGCACCTGCACGCGGTCTTGTCTTCGACCCGTCGGGAGTACCGGGTGTCGGACCCCCACCAATTTGATATTGATGACCTATCCTGAGGATAGGTCATCAATATTAAAATCTCTGAAAACCCCTTTAAAATAAACTATGGGCAAATAAAACAGGAATCCACTTGTAAATACTACACACTTTATATTTAGATATGTTTGTCATAAATGTATCTGTAGAATCACATTTTGTGAAAGAAAAAAGTACGTAATGTAACATGGAAGCTCATTTTGTGACAGAATAAAATTTTGTAGAAAATTAGATTTTGTGCCGTATATCACTCTATGCCATTAAATTGAGTTTTGTGCATTTTGGATTCATTTTACTCTATTCTTGTTTTCCCTCAGCCTATTACAAGTACGGTATTTCTTGATATTCTTATATTCTTCTAGTGGGTCTGAATTTACATTTAAAACGTGAGATTAAGCAGACCCATAGATCCATCCGCTGACTAATAGCATCTATTGCCATGATGGATGGGTGTTTATGAGATTGTATCTACAGTATCTGCTGAAGTGTCAAGTCACAATTTTGATTTGTGGAAAATGTGTGCAAATAATAGATAATAAAGGTGGCAACATAATATTTCCTGCTTCCTGTAAAACCTGTGGCTGGTGCCAGTATGTAAAGGGAGGGTATTCCTGACACATTGCTGCTATTTAACACCATTGAGATCACTAGGGC
Source organism: Bufo bufo (assembly GCF_905171765.1). NCBI lineage: Eukaryota > Metazoa > Chordata > Amphibia > Anura > Bufonidae > Bufo > Bufo bufo. The sequence continues at coordinate 580,242,562 of NC_053391.1, forward strand.
ATTAGGAGAAGTACAAACCGTCTGCTATGACATCCTGAAATTCCTGTGACTCATATTGGTTGTTTGTCTCAGACAAAAAATAAGTAATGAAATTCATGACAGGACTTGTGTCAAAACAATGTTATCAAAGAACAAGTATGTCACAAATGTGCCACAAATGTGCCACCGACCTGCAAATATTTCATGTAGCCTGTCACTCAGCAGAATGTACAGAGCCTCTCCCATGAGCAGCCCTTGTCGTTGTCCATGTATTGCACTGAATGAAATATGTTAACGGTGCTCAACCTTAGGAACTATACGGCTAAGGGTGCTTTCACAATAGCATTGTTAGAATCCGGCAGGCAGAAGATTTGTTTCCGGATCCGTTAGACGTTAGAAATACCGGATACGGTATCATCCGGAATAACAGGTCCGGTATTTAAATTTTTTTCAAAGATCAAAAGAGAAACCGGCTCCTCCTATATCCAGGTGCATGCGCAGACCGAAAAAACCAGATCCGGTGATGCGGCAATTGCCAGAACACTTGGTACCGGATCCAGCATTAATACATATGTATGGAAAACAAGTGCGGTATTGTTCCGGGATTTTGGCCGGCAAAAATACCACAGCATGCTGCGGTATTTTGTCCGGTCAAATACCGTACAAGGGACGGAACGGAAGACATCCTGATGAATACTGAACGGATTGCTTTCCATTCAGAATGCATTAGGACAAAACTGATGCGTTTTTTTTCCCGGTATTGAGACCCTTTACCGGATTTCAATACCGGAAAAGAATAACGCTATTGTGAAAGTACACTGATAGACACTTCACCCCAACAGGAGCTCCCACACACATTAGACTGTCAGCCAAGCCCTCTGTTCTTGGTGAGTTCAGCTGACAATACACTTCTGTGTATGACGACCTTGAGAATCACTCAAGCCGCAGTCAGTTTCATAGGAATAGAACCAAAAGAGAAAGCCTCAATGTACAGCTATTAGTCAGGGCAAGGGATAAGGAACCATATAAACCTATAATGTTGTTAAAGAACAAACAACAAGAACATGTCCAAAATATTCCAAATATATATTTTATTTAATTGTAATAAACATATCATGATTTATAAAATATTGGAGATGACAAAAAAAATGAAGAACCAGCAGGAAACCGGATGCCGCAATCCACTGGCTAGTGCCGCTGCTACCCACCAAAAGATGGGAAACACATCAAGTATGCCAATGGTATATATCAGGGTGATTCACCACATAGTAGCCCTGATAATGCTACTGTTGTAAAGTAAAAAGCATATGGTCATCACCCTTGGTACATAACCACTAGGCAGAGCTCAACTCGAAGTGCAGTTAAAGAAAAGTAATCAAACTAACGCTAGAATCTAGCAATGGAGGGAAAGGTTGAACCCTCAAAAAATAAAAAAGCACAAGGCCCCATAGTAAAGGATATGGAGGAGCCCATCTATCGACTACAGATAGAAATCAAAAGCATACCACAAGACATGACGGAGGGTGAAAAGCAGCAGGCACAGGACAGGATAGGAACCTCGACGCGCGTATCGCCTCAGCTTCGTCGGGAGGTGAGTCAAAGTGTGGCCATATCCCCCTATTTATATCTCCCATACAGCTCCAATATTTTATAAATCATGATATATTTATTACAATTAAATAAAATATATTTTTGGAATATTTTGGGCATGTTCTTGTTGTTTGTTCTTTAACAACATTATAGGTTTGTACAGTTTCATAGGAAGCCTACTTATCTTGTACATAAGGGAGCAGGACATAAACTATTTGATTAAATAAATTCCTACAACACATTAAACACTCTTCCTTTATGAATGTCTAGTACTTTATTTCCATGGGTAAGCAATTGATAGAGTTGTCACAGGGTAACAATAAAGTCATTCTTTAATTTGCCGCTCAATGAGAGACCAAAGTCAATGTTTACCTGGATAATGTAAAATGATGCCTCCTACCACTCTCCGACCTTGATGATTCATGTTGGATGAACGTGGACACGATTAGTCTGCAACTACCATTAGAGTGGAATGTGTGGGCAGGATTTTCTGATATTTACAGGTGCGGACAGACATAAGCTTTCTCTAGAAAATCTGAAAAGCCTGCTATTTATATTACCCCTGTTAGAGATCTGGAGGTAAAAAGGTATGCTGGCTCAAATTCTGCAAGCCTAGCATTCTTTATTTCTACACAGAACCCCCCACCCGCAACAGATAACTGCACATGAGAAAAAAATGCAAAAAAAGTCTATAGTTAGACTACATACATGCATAGATGTGGGAATCCCAATTGTAGCTACAGTCCTCAACATTGAAATTATCCACATTATCTACATATAAATGCTATAACAGCTTAATTCGAATCGATCACTATAAATCATAAAAGTTAAATGCAAAGCTGAAAGAAATTGTTCAAAATGAAAAAAAATGAAAAAAAGATATATTATGTCTCGCTTGATGGAAGTGGTGCGGTATTGGTAATAACAGATTCTCCTTCCTGATCGTGGACTTGTGCTTACTAAATCGATCTTTCATTTGTGTAGACGTCTCCCCTACATATAGAAGACCACATGGACACTTTAGAATATATATTACATAATTACTGTCACACGTGAAAAACCCTTTTATAGGGATATGTTCTCCTGATCTTGGATGAGTGATGTAGGGGCTTTTAATGACGCTCGAACAGTGTACACACCCGAGGCAGGGAAAAGTTCCCTGTCTCGGAGACGCTAGTGTTTTTTGTTTTAATACCCTTTTATCACTGCCAATATCTGCTCTCACGATTTTATCACAAATATTCTTCGTTCTCTTGTAGCATACCATAGGTCGTTGTTGGAATTCTTCGATCAAAGGGTAGGATTCATTAATAATGTGCCAGTGTTTATTCACTATTGTTCGAACTTTATGTATCCATGGGTGATATTTTACTACTAGAGGAATAAAAGTTTTTTTTAACTTTTTCCTCACTAGTCTGTAGAATTATCTTTCTCTGTTCCTTAACCTCTTCTGGACACATGAAGTATTGGTACGGCATGATGTCCCGGTACTTAAGGACACATGACGTACCGGTATTCAGACCTGCGGTTTGCGGCTTTTACAGGTTGCGGCGGACGGCGGTGCCATCGGGTCCCCGTGGGGCTGTAGGGGGAACCCGATGGCACGGAAGGCAGCGCGATCCCTTCCATAGGCACCGGCGCTGCCTTCCATAGGCATCGGCGCTGCCTTCCTGTGACGACCCTTTGAGATCCAGCCCCCTGAATCTCACAGGCCGGAAGCTGCTGTATGAGTAATACACACTGTATTACTCATAGAGCCAATGCATTCCAATACGGAAGTATTGAAATGCATTGTAAAGGGGATTAGACCCCCAAAAGTTGAAGTCCCAAAGTGGGACAAAAAATAAAGTGAAAAAAAAAGTTTAAAAAATAAAGTTTTCTCCCCCAAAAATTTAGTTTCAAGTAAAAATAAACAAAAACGTTATTTTCCCCAAATAATATTAGGTATCGCCGCGTCCGTATCGACTGGCTCTATAAACATATCACATGATATACCTAACCCCTCAGATGAACACCGTAAAAAATAAAAAATAAAAACTGTGCTAAATGAACAATTTCTTTGTCACCTTACATCACAAAAAGTGTAATAGCAAGCAATCAAAAAGTCATATGCACCCCAAAATAGTGCCAATAAAACCGTCATTTCATCCCTCAAAAAGTAAGACCCTACCTAAGATAATCTCCCAAAAACTAATAAAACTATGGCTCTCAGAATATGAAGACACTAAAACATGATTTTTTTTTTGTTTCAAAAATGATATTATTGTGTAAAACTTACATAAATAAATAAAAAGTATACATATTAGGTATCGCCACGTCCGTAATAACTTGCTCTATAAAAATATCACATGACCTAACCCCTCAGGTGAATACCGTAAAAAAAAAACGGTGTAAAAAAAGCCATTTTTTGTCACCTTACATCACAAAAAGTGTAATAGCAAGCTATCAAAAAGTCACACGCACTCCAAAATAGTGGTAATCAAACCGTCATCTCATCCCGCAAAAATCATACCCTACCCAAGATAATCGGCCAAAAACTGAAAAAACTATGGCTCTCAGAATATGGAAACACTAAAACATGATTTTTTTTGTTTCAAAAATGAAATCATTGTGTAAAACTTACATAAATAAAAAAAAGTATACATATTAGGTATCGCTGCATCCGTGACAACCTGGTCTATAAAAATACCACATGATCTAACCTGTCAGATGAATGTTGTAAATAAAAAATAAAAACGGTGCCAAAACTGCTAATTCTTGTTACCTTGCCTCACAAAAAGTGTAATATAAAGCAACTAAAAATCATATGTACCCTAAAATAGTACTAACAAAGCTGCCACCCTATCCCGTAGTTTCTAAAATGGGGTCACTTTTTTGGAGTTTCTACTCGAGGGGTGCATCAGGGTGGCTTCAAATGGGACATGGTGTCAAAAAAACAGTCCAGCAAAATCTGCCTTCCAAAAACCGTATGGCATTCCTTTCCTTCTGTGCCCTGCCGTGTGCCCGTACAGCGGTTTACGACCACATATGGGGTGTTTCTGTAAACTATAGAATCAGAGCCATAAATATTGAGTTTTGTTTGGCTGTTAACCCTTGCTTTGTAACTGGAAAAAAATTATTAAAATGGAAAATCTGCCAAAAAAGTGAAATTTTGAAATTGTATCTCTATTTTCCATTAATTCTTGTGGAACACCTAAAGGGTTAACAAAGTTTTTAAAATCCGTTTAGAATACCTTGAGAGGTGTAGTTTCTAAAATGGGGTCACTTTTTTGGAGTTTCAACTCTAGTTGTGCATCAGGGGGGCTTCAAATGTGACATGGTGTCAAAAAACCAGTCCAGCAAAATCACTCCCAATAGTAAAGCAGTGGTGGATCCAGGTATTCGGAACAGGATTATAGGGGCCCCAAACTCTGGAACAGGTGTTGCTATAAAAATAAATAAATAAAGAATTATACAGTAAGAGGTGCAGCTGCAATTTGTAAAATTTCACATTTATTAAAGTTACCACTGAAACCCACTAATTTTGGCCAAACATCTAATGTGTATGGGGCCTCCAAGCTCCCAAGATGGCAGATGATGGAGGCAATATGGATTAATTAATTGGTTTTCTACTGCTTGACCCTCTTACCACCCACCATATTCATGGCAGTGTGATCGGTGAAGATCAACACTAAATTGTTTGGAAAGGAGCTGATTGTGACAATAATTGGACAGGGTACGGGCTTGGTTATTTCGCTACCGGACGTGAATCATTCAGGAACATGAGTCAGTTGGGCACAAATTAATAATGGTTACAGTTTTTTTTTTATTGTGGTTGATATCTTTAGAACTTTATTTGCAGATCACTGAATCTTGAATTCATGAATAGCTCTGCATGCCTGTACACTCATTGTTTTTACCATGATAACGCATCAGAAATTTCCCCTCCTGCTTCTCCCATGAAATTGTTCTTATTCTTGAGTCTACAGCTGTGTGGTACAAGCCCTTGTTCCACCGAACACTCCCCTCCTGTTTCTGACATTTGCCCTCTGTCTGTGTTTATCATGTTCACTCCCTATTCACATTTTTTGTGCTAAATGGGAAGCTCTGGACCAATAGATAATCCAAACCAGAAAAGAGAAAAAGATAATTGAAGCATTTCAATGTAAGAAATGAATGAATGAAGCTATCCTCGTTATTTATCGCTGGTTCTATAGTGCTAATATATTCTGCAGCGTTATACAACGTTTTATATACCTCACATTTGTCACTGCATTAGACAAAACAAGCCACACACTCACATGGTGTCAGGCTAGAATTCCTTGAGCCCACCAGAAAAAGAGATTCTGAGGGCTCACCTTCTGTCTACACAGGACATGTGTACAGTACATGTTCTTTTAAGGAATTATCATTGCACATACAGGACATCTTGTTCAGAGTTGGACATAGACTGCAAAGGGCATTTCTCCAAGAAAAATAATGAAGTACACATTAGGAAGCATTGGCATTTCCTTGATAAGATGATTTTCCTGCTGAGACTCTGTACAGTTGTATAGATTGCATATATGGTATGTCCGCCTATAATCTGGTTAGTTACACTCGCACGACACAAAAAAAGCATTAAACAATGATACACTATCAGTTTTTCATGGCCATTTGCAACAGTGTGTGCATCCATTTTCTGGCCAGCTATCCTTTTTAAGGGCCATTAAAAACGGTTGTTAAAAACTTTTTTTTTTTATCCCAACCCCTGCAGTGCCCTTATTATATTTTATGCCCCCCATAGTGCCCTCAGTATCATAAATAGCCTCCAATAGTGCCCCCAGTAATATACATGGCCCCCAATACCACCCCTATATTATAAATGACTTCTCATAGTGCCCTCAGAAGTATATATGTCCCCAGAGTGTCCTCAGTATATATGCCCCCATATATATAATGGCCCCCACCCCCTCAAATCACTTCAACCACTTGCATGTGCAGGGACACTCACTCTAAACTGGAGGCAGTAAGACCTGATGCTCCAAGCATGATCATGTGATGTCATCACTCTGGGAGCATATGGCTGAGGTTAGTTTTTTTTATTTATTTTAAACACAGTAACGTAAAAATAGTCCCTCTCAGTGCTTGCAGTAACATATATAACCCCCCTCCCCCGAGTGCCCCAGAAGAACCCCAGAAGCATATATACCCCCAGAGTGTTCGAGTGTTCTCTCTCTCTCTCTCTCTCTCTCTATATATATATATATATATATATATATAGAAAACAAAGAAGTAGGACTGCACTCCAAGATAGTGATAAAATCAGCAAGTGGTTTATTCACCCATAATATGGCAAGTCTTGCGACGTTTCGGCTCACAAGAGCCTTCCTCAAGCATGGTAACAGTGAAAGTGAGAGCATTATAAAGGCATTTACAAAGTGTCCAACCCATAAGGGTGTGGTTACAATCAATTACAATTGCAAACATACGATGCATAGCAATACAAATAAAGTGCATGTGCATAAAGTGAGCAGTGATATACAATTCATGACTAAGGGATGCCATCCCTACAAAGTGTATTAAAATGTATGTGATACTTCATCTAAGCTAAAATCACAATTATATAGGTGATAATATGATGAAGGTGGATCACAGAAGTCAAACCGTAGGAAGCAATGGGGCCCGCACATACCATGGCGTTCTTTGTGCGTATCCAGGTCCTCATTGCGCATGACCACACTGACATCATCCGATGCATCACAGTGTAAAGGTCAAGCGCTCGCGCTCTGCCTGGGTCGACATGAGAGCGCCATTTTACATAAGGGAAAGACACCTTAAGGTTACGTACAGGTTATTTATTTAACTGTTGTCCACACGGAACAATCATATCTCCGACCGCTGCAGGGATCTCCTACATATATCAGCAAATGGACAGGGGTCCCGTCCAAATGGGCGGGACACCTGACCAAAGCGCCACTACAAGCACAATTGCCATAAAAATAGCAGTCGTAGAGGGATGATCCCTCAATTGTACCAACAACCTTATCTTGTTAAAATATAATGACATATCTGGAGTAACGCATTAATAAGAGAACACTGATGTCCACCTCGGGTCGCATAGCTTCCAAAAGGGTCTGATTCTAGGATCCACATCCAATTTAGTGAAAATATAAAATCCTAAAAAGCAGAGAAAAAATATTTTAGTTTCAAAATAGATCTTTTTCATAATTGTAGATAAATCTTTCACGGTTATCAAGCACCAATATACAAAAATGAGAAAGACAAAGCGCAAACATGCCAAGGGACCGGGGGTCAGCCACAGATCCTAGGTCTCTCACCTGAACTCAATATTGAGACCCCTGGGATGCAGGCTATCCAGATCATATATCCAGCGTAACTCTCTTTTCTTCAAGAGTGTCAGGCGATCACCACCTCTTCTAGGAAGCCTGACCTGATCAATGATCCAGCATCTTAGATCACGCTCGGAGTGTGCGAGGGATCCAAAATGTCTGGACACTGGTAGGTCAGTACGTTTCTTCCTTATTGAATTCCTGTGGTTATTCAACCTTACTTTCAATTCTGTGGAAGTTTCCCCGACATATAATAGGTTACAGGGACAAGCCAACACATAAACTACATATGACGAGGAACAGTTTAGATGGAACTTTATCGGATACTCTTTGTTGGTAAGCGGGTGTGTGAAAGATCTAGTTTTACATATATATCGACAATTGACACAACCGAGACACGGATAACATCCAAGTCCCGGCTGTGTCAATGTCCGCTGTATGCTGGTTTTCTTTGGACCTGCATCCGCTCTGACCAAGTGGTCTTTAAGATTTTTGTTTTTACGGTACGATAAAAGGGGCGGAAGCTTAAACTCTGGTACATCTTTAATAGACCTGCTTAGGATACCCCAGTTGTCCTTCAGGATACGTCCTATCTCCATACTACATCCAGAATATGTGGACATAAATGGTATCCTCTGAGTTTTTTTAGAGGTGGTATGTGTTATTTCAGTATTCATATGTAGGATTTTGTTCTTATGTGCATCTAATAATCTTTTTTCTTCTCTATATATATATATATATATATATATACAGTGCTGCCCATAATTGTTCATACCCCTGGCAAATTTTGACTTAAAGTTACTTTTATTCAACCAGCAAGTAATTTTTTGACGGGAAATGACATAGGTGTCTCCCAAAAGATAATAAGACGATGTACAAGAGGCACTAATGTGGGTGGAAAAAACATTTCTCAGCTTTTATTTACATTTGAGCAAAAAGTGTCTAGTCCAAAATCATTCATACCCTTCTCAATAATCAATAGAAAAGCCTTTATTGGCTATTACAGAAATATATATATATAAACAGAAGAAAAAACCGCGGCACTCCAACTTCTCAAATCAAATCCGTGTTTATTTCTCACCCAGCGTACAACAGTTAGACTCAAATGAGTCTTTATCAAGCTCAGTGTAATACAGCAAATAAACAGAATATATACATGTCACCTAAAACTGATTGGGTGGGAGGTCCATCCCTAAAGTGCCAGCCCCTCCCCCATTTTAACTTAACCCACATATCCTAAAGGGGTGATATCATCAATATACCATTAATTCAATCATCCACTTGAGGCTGAAGGGGACCATGCATAGACTTGCTAATGGACGGCTTCTATTAGCTTATGGTGCGCTTGCCAGCGTCTCCTATCCACATGTGGTTGGAGTTTCCGGCAACCGCGCTGACGGTTTTTCTGGCAGTAGCGCTGACGTACTTCCGGTCACATGATACATGGAGCATCCCGTTGCCAGGCTACCTTGTCCACTTATGTAAAAATTTATTGGCAAACGGGAGGTGTTACTGTTACTTGCCAGAAACTGCTTTTTATCTTTAATCTATGCTGTCAATCTTTAATCCTATTGTCCCCACTACCCACAACTCTGGTGTGGATGACATATTTTGTTACAATAGGAGAGTGTATTTTGAAAGACAATCATTTATGACGGACTGGTTGGTAAATAATGAGAACAGTAAAGACCTACCAACTCATGATGTAAGGTTAGTATTTTGAAAGGAAAAATGTAAATTACTTATAATATGAGGGTAGGCCAGGAGTCTGCTGAGAGGCATCAAAACAAGGGCCATAAACAGGGTTAAATTAACAATAGGGTGTGAATGGGGATGGACCTCTCTCCAAGAATGGGGATATGGATTATCCCGACCCACATAACCCTAGAGTGAATGGTTACGAGGGACTGATAGCCCCAACATCCAGGACGGAGATCACTGTATGATGGAACTTTTTATACACGGTCCTCTAGTGCAAATGGTTGGGTATGTCACAACTACCATAGTATCACACGTTTTTGATGCCTCTCAGCAGGCTCCTGGCACTTTAGGGATAGACCTCCCACCCAATCAGTTTTAGGTGAAGCGTATAAATTCTGTTCATTTGCTGTATTACACTGAGCTTGATAAAGACTCATTTGAGTCGAAACGTCGCACGCTGAGTGAGAAATAAACACACATTTGATTTGAGAAGTTGGAGTGCCGTGGTTTTTTCTTCTGTTTCTGCATCTTGGGGGATCCTAGAGAACAGGATCTGACACCACAGGCACTGCCACCAATTGGACTTACTGAGACAACTCAGCAGATAGAGCTGTCTAACCTTTTTATCTATATACCGTATTTTTCACCCTATAAGACGCACCTCCCCCCGCCCCCCCCCAAAAGAGGTGGAAAAATAGCTCACTGTATATAATCATATCTGTAATTGTAGGCATTGTTAATGTATAAACATTCTGGGTAATCAGCGCATGTATTACTTAGAAGCGCTCGGTAGCAGAGAGGAGGGAGGAGGCAGGCCGGGAGGATAGGCGCTGGCAGCGTGAGTCACTACGTCATGCGCCCACGCCGCCTGCTTCATTCATAAAGTGGGCGGCGCAGCCGCGTCACGTAGTGACTCACGCTGCCAGGGCCCGTCCTCCTGGCCTGCCTCCTCCCTCCTCTCTGCTACTGAGCGCTTGTAAGTAATACAGGCGCTGATTACCCTAAATTTTTATATATTAACAATGCCTACAATTATAGATAAGATTATATACAGTGATTCACAGTCATTCACACTACAGGGACACTGTTATGGAGGGGATCTCTGGATGACACATAGCATAAGATGCTATATATGTGTCATCCACAGATCCCCCCCATAACAGTGTCATCCACAGATCCCCATAACAGTGCCATCCAGAGACCCCAATAAGAGCCATCCAGAGATCCCCATAACAGTGTCACCCACAGATCCCCCATAACAGTGTCACCCACAAATCCCCCATAACAGTGTCACCCACAGATCCCCCATAACAGTGTCACCCACAGATCCCCCATAACAGTGTAACCCACAGATCCCCCAAAACAGTGTCCTCAAAAGATCCCCCATAATAGTGTCATCCACAGACCACCATTAGTTCAAAACCCACCAAAAGCACACCTTTTGGTCCAAAATATTTTTTTTCTTATTTTCCTCCTCAAAAACCTAGGTGCGTCTTATGGGCAGGTGCGTCTTATAGGGTGTTACCACTCCTGCACCCTGCTACTATCTCTAATGGGGTAACAAAACGTCATCTTATGTATTTTGTTCAGGTCCTCCACAATGTGCATTCCTAATATCTTTATGCAATTGTTCATATGTAATGTGCCTGGTTCACCATTCCATTCTCCCCTTTTGGGCAGAAGTGGGCGAGTCCTGATGGCTACCAGAAGGAGGTGGAGCAGTTCTGGTTTGTTCTGGTTAAGACTCGATGTTGGAGCTGCCAGGATTCTAACCTACTTTTTGGCTGAACATAAGTCCAACTACAAGAGTAAAGTGCAGCATAAAGAGGAAACAAAGACACCAAGTTAGCTTGTCAGTACAGCAGAGTGAGAGAAAGATATAACAGAGTTGAGTTTACCTGCCAGTTTAATGCTAAAGCCTGCTGGAACCAAGACAAAGCCTGAAACTGGAGAAACGTTTATTCAAGTAAAGCTGCCATTGAACTTCATCTCAAGGTCTGGACTCAAGTTATTTTTTCAAATCCCTCAATTATTCCCCCTATTTATTGCTTTGGAGCCAAAGCCTGGGGTCCAGCCGTATCCAGGTAGGAGCACTGTGACACACATAAAGAGACATTTAGGCCGCACTACGCCACTCGGCATTCCTACCAAACCTGGGATGCGATATAGAGGGCCCTGGGGGGAGGCGCCTGTTGCATATATATACAGTTGTGTTCAAAATTATTCAACCCCCAATGCTGTAAAGGGTTTTAGGGAATTTAGTATACATTTGTAATTGTGTTCAGAATGAAATCTTACAAGGACTTTTTAAAGAACCAAATGCAACTAAAATGACATCAATTGTTTTTGTAATACAGTATTAAATGTTTTTTTTGTGATTTCTTCATTGACACAATTATTCAACCCCTTAAAGACTACCACTCTTAAGAACAGAGGTTCATTCAAGTGTTTTCGATCAGGTATTGAAAACACCTGTGGATGTCAAGGAGCAGCAATCAAGCATAATAAGCACCAATTAGGCAGATTTAAAAGGACTGTGATACTCAGCTCCTTCTAGACATTTACTGGTGTGTTTACAAACATGGTGAAGTCAAGAGAATGGTCCAGGAAGACAAGAGAAGAGGTGATTTATCTTCACAGGAAGGGCAATGGCTATAAGAAGATTGCAAAGATGTTAAACATACCAAGAGACACCATAGGAAGCATCATTCGCAAATTCAAGGCAAAGGGCACTGTTGAAATGCTACCTGGTAGTGGCAGAAAGAAGATGCTGACTTCGACTGCTGTGCACTACCTGAAGCGCAAAGTGGAGAAAAGTCCCCGTGTGACTGCTGAGGAACTGAAAAAAGATTTGTCAGATGTGGGTACTGAAGTTTCAGCTCAGACAATAAGGCGCACACTGCGTAATGAAGGCCTCCATGCCAGAACTCCCAGGCGCACCCCCTTGCTGTCTCCAAAGAATAAGAAGAGTCAACTGCAGTATGCCAAAAGTCATGTGGACAAACCACTAAAGTTTTGGGATAGTGTTCTGTGGACTGATGAAACAAAATTAGAACTGTTTGGGCCCATGTATCCACGCTATGTTTGGAGGAGGAAGAACAAGGCCTATGAAGAAAAGAACACCTTGCCTACTGTGAAGCATGTAGGCAAGGTGTTCAATCATGGGGGGTCAATCATGCTTTGGGGCTGTTTTGCTTCTACAGGTACAGGGAAGCTTCAGCGTGTGCAAGGTACCATGAATTCTCTTCAGTACCAGGAGATATTGGATGAAAATGTGATGCAGTCCGTCACAAACCTGAGGCTTGGGAGAGACGTTGGACCTTTCAACAGGACAATGATCCCAAGCATACCTCCAAGTCCACTAGAGCATGGTTGCAGATTAAAGGCTGGAACATTTTCAAGTGGCCATCGCAGTCACCAGACTTAAATCCAATTGAGAACCTCTGGTGGGACTTAAAGAAAGCAGTTGCAGCGCGCAAGCCTAAGAATGTGACTGAACTGGAGGCTTTTGCCCATGAAGAATGGGCGAAGATACCTGTAGATCTCTGCAAGACACTTGTGTCAAGCTATGCTTCACGTTTAAAAGCTGTTATAACTGGAAAAGGATGTTGTACTAAGTACTAAGATTGAATGTCACTTGGGTGTTGAATAAAACTGATAATGATGTGAGCACAGAAAATACATTTGTGGTTATTTCATTATAAATGTTATGCTATATTTGCCTGACTTAGGGCTCTTTCACACTTGCGTTCTTGTCTTCCGGCATAGAGTTCCGTCGCCGGGGCTCTATGCCGGAAGAATCCTGATCAGGATTATCCTAATGCATTCTGAATGGAGAGAAATCCGTTCAGGATGCATCAGGATGTCTTCAGTTCCGGAACGGAACGTTTTTTGGCCGGAGAAAATACTGCAGCATGCTGCGCTTTTTGCTCCGGCCAAAAATCCGGAACACTTGCCGCAAGGCCGGATCCGGAATTAATGCCCATTGAAAGGCATTGATCCGGATCCGGCCTTAAGCTAAACGTCGTTTCGGCGCATTGCCGGACCCGACATTTAGCTTTTTCTGAATGGTTACCATGGCTGCCGGGACGCTAAAGTCCTGGCAGCCATGGTAAAGTGTAGCGGGGAGCGGGGGAGCAGCATACTTACCGTCCGTGCGGCTCCCGGGGCGCTCCAGAGTGACGTCAGGGCGCCCCAAGCGCATGGATCATGTGATCGCATGGATCACGTCATCCATGCGCATGGGGCGCTCTGACATCATTCTGGAGCGCCCCGGGAGCCGCACGGACTGTAAGTATACCGCTCCCCCGCTCCCCGCTCCTACTATGGCAACCAGGACTTTAATAGCGTCCTGGGTGCCATAGTAACACTGAACGCATTAGGAAGACGGTTCCGTCTTCAAATGCTTTCAGTACACTTGCGTTTTTCCAGTTTTTCCGGATCCGATGTAATTCCGGCAAGTGGAGTACACGCCGGATCCGGACAACGCAAGTGTGAAAGAGGCCTTACAAGTGCCGCTTTGATTTAATTGTAAACAAGATGACTGAAATTATCAAAATCAATGTCAAACTGGCCAAAACACTCAATTTCAGTGGGGGTTGAATAATTTTGAACACAACTGTATGTAATGGCACCCACCCCCGGTAGTGCTGGTGATTAAAAGAAAAAAAAACTCATCTCAACCACTTGCACGTGCAGGGACACTCCCTGTTCATTGGAGCCTTTGAGACCTGACACTCCATGCATTATCATCATGTTGGTCCTGCTACATCCAATGAGGAGCGAGTGTCCCAATGCGTGCAAATGATTGAGGTTAGTATTTTTTCTATTTTAAACAAAGTCCCCTCAAAACAGTCCTATTGATTTCAATGGATTCTGTCTGATGTACAAAAATAGGACATGTCCTATGTTTTGACAGACACTATCACTGGCTGTAAACAAAACGGCTATGTGAATAGCCACATACATTGTAACGGATATTAAAAAAACACTGTCGTGTGAATGAGTCATTGGTTCCAAGGTCAGCTTCGGCTTCTGCTAGACCTTCATAGCACTGTTAGAGGTCCAATATTGTGTCAGAGCTTGGGCCCACTAGAGGTCCTCTAGTACTCTGGTCGGCCAGTCCAACCCTTCACATACACACACACATGCTCTGGGGCTAATCAGTTAATAATAATCTTTAATTATATAGCACTACCATATTCCCTAGTTCTTTACAATTCAGGGGGTTTATGTACAAATCAAAAGACATTACAAAATTACAGGGTAATAAACAACTAAAACACTAATAGTTAGGTCCTTGCTCGCAAGAGCTTGCAGTCTATGGGGGAATGGGGATGACACAAAAGGTAAAGTTGCTTGTTTTACAAAGTGATCCAGCCACCTATGTACTAAATAGAGTTGTGCAGGCTGAGCTGCGTGAGCTAGTACATTGGGTATGGGGATTACTGTCAGAAGATGGTGTTCAGTTTAGAATATGGGTTGGGGAAAGGGGGTCAGGGGGCGGGATAAATGGTGAACAGTCAGTTTACCAAACATGATAAGCCTGCCTGAAAAGATGTGTTTTTAAGTCACATTTGAAGGCAAGTAAGTTGGGAATTAACCTGATTGTCCGGAGAAGTGCGTTCTAGAAAGCCGGTGCAGCTCGAGAAAAGTCTTAAAGACAGGCGTCAGATATTCGAATTATTGAGGATGTTAACCTTAGATCACTGGCAGAACTAACCTCTTTAGCTCTATCCACATCACGTTTTTGTCCAATGTTTAAGATATACGTTAGGAAAAAAAGTGCAAAAACATAGGGGCACATTTATTAAGACCTACATTTTAGACGCCAGTCTTAATAAAGCCCTAAACTGGCAGGGGTTCCACCGAAATTATGAAGAGGCAGTAGTCTCTTCATAATTTCGGTGGATCCTCCGCCAGTTCTAAATGTAAGAGAGCTTCTGAGCTGTCTTATATTTAGATCTTTTTCTACGCCTAAAACTGGCGTAGAAAATGGTAAATGAGATGGGCCTGCCGACCCACCCTCTTCCCCGCCCATGCCACGCCCAATTTTTTTAGACCAGGCATGAGCAGGGAGAAGTCACAGATTGGGGCGCAACTAACTCCAAGCAGATGTTGCTCTCATAGACGTACCAAACATGCCCAATGCAAAATCTATAATAGAGCCATGTAACACTTATACTACTAGGTTGTACTAGATAGTACTATAGGTGAGGGTTCTTGGGACCCATTCATGTGCCAGACCCTCTGTAACTGTCTACAATGCCTATAGCTACACCACTGGTTGGTTACAATTGCCAAAGCTACCATTACTGTTAACTTTTGAGAAAAAATTGCCTAATGACCCAGGTCATTGCTAGACAGTAACAATTGGGGGACCTAAGGGCACTGATTGACTTGAGAGGTGATAGCGGGAGGTCATTGGGTTAGGAGATGGATTTTTTAACTTGAGGATTATGTTTACATTTTTCCCCAATCAGTATGTGTTCCCCTTTAACCCCACTAACATATTATCTGGCCCATTTTTAAAAGAGCAGTTAACTGTCACAGTGTGCTTCACTGTGACACTGTGTTGTCGTGTAGACTGCCTGCATGCATTCCTACCTACTGGCTGCGGTTTACGTTCCTGTCTATTCTGGTTGCTTGTGTTTTCCATTCTGTCTGTGGTTTACATTCCTATGTATGCCGGTTGCAATGTGAGCTGTAGCCTGTGAATTGTATGTTCCCTGTGTCTATGTAGGGTTATTGTTTCCCTGTGTTTGTGTCTTATTATCAGTTGGTCAGGTGCCTTAATTGATCTGGCTATTTAGACCTGTGTGCTGTCTCCATAATTGCTGCATACCGGGTGCTTGCTCCTGACCAGTGTGTTTGTGACTCTACCCTGGCTTATGTGGTCAGCCTGGTTACTCACCAGTGTCTTCATGTTCTGGTCTGTCTGGGAATGCCATGCTCCCCATTCCGCATGGGTTCCAGACTATGTACCAAGTTTCTATGTTACAATGTCTCACTATGTTTTCTGTTATTTTGTCGTTTGTATGTCCTAATCTGTCTGTTTGCGACATGCATCAGTTCTGCATGTGTTCCAGGCAATATATGTATGTCATTTTTTTTATGTCCAGATCGGTCTATGTGCGCCATGCATCAGTTCCACATGGATTCCAGGCAATGTATGAATGTCGTTTATATGTCCTGATCTGTCTGTGTGTGCCATGCATCAGTTCCACATGGATTCCAGGCAATGTATCAATGTCGTTTATATGTCCTGACTCCTGATCTGTCTGTGTGTGCCATGCATCAGTTTTGCATGGGTTCCAGGCAATGTATCAATGTCTTCTGATTATGTTATTATCTGTCTATGTTTGCCATGTTCCATGTATCCTGGCCTTTTTTCTGAGCAGTGTTCTATATTGTGTGCCCGGACAGCTGGTCCCTTGCACCAGTATCTCTGTTTCCTTGCAGGTGAACTGCCAAATGTACCCAGACCATCCCAGGAGGTAGCGGTCTGGTCCAGATCACTGTATAGGGGCTAAAGGGTGAAAACCAAGGGGGTACTGGAATAACACCCTTGGCACAGCAGTTACACTTCTGCCACTAATCTGCTTGATCCATACAGCTTTCTATGCTATTAAATCATTTTATTTGAGGTTCCTCCTGGGCCTGGTTTATTCTGATTGTTTGTATTTGGTACTTTGTTTATTAAACATTTGTTTTGGCGTCCTTTGGTGTTGTTTGTCTGAACACTGGAGATGTTCAGGGGTTCTCCTAATCACGACTTGATTGTGATATATTCAGGGGTTCCAGTGACTCCTGAATATGACATTAACAAAATCCAGATCTGCTTTTCTGCTTTCTAATCTAATTGTATCTATGTTTTCAAGACGTAGATACAAATGAAACTGGAGATTGCCATCCCAACACCCCTGGTAAAAAGGCCAAATGGCACCACTGTACATTAATATGTACTACATGGTAACAGTGGACCACCATGCTACAGCTTGAATCACTGGAATTGTTTCTTATAGGAAACCATTGATTGTAAAATAAAAGAGTATCTCTTTAATGCCTTTCCTGCTGTAGGGTCTTGTCATATATTTGTGGACCATTATCATTGGTAGATAAGGAGACACTTGGCAGTAAGGAAATCTAGTTCTGAGACAGTAATACTGCACAGTCCAAGCTGCTATATGAGGGAATGGTATCTTATTTTGGACCGGTATTAAAGTTGGTTTTGCTTCACAGCCCTCTGCGTCCCTGAAACCTTCAGCTCTAGCCAACATCTCATGCGTAATAACTATAAATACTTTATACTGTTTCTGTAAAAGGTCTTAATTTCTGCAAACTGGTTTGTGTTTCTGCAGATACATACAAGCATGAGAAATATGTGTCTGTAAATAATGATACATGAATTGAGAATCTACTTTAGCCTTATTGGGTAAGGCGCAAACAGTGGAAAGCAGGGATTTAACTGTGCCTATCCCACTCCCAGCAGTCAACCAACCCATGTTCTGTGTGGAAATGTTATGCACAGCTGTTCACCTCTACCACAATGCACATGGCCACTCCCTGGTCTCTGGAGTAACAGATATAAGGTTCTCATTAATGAGAGTAGGGTTCAGTAAGTGCAAGTCAGCTACAGTCATGAGAAAAAGGAAGTACGCCCTCTTTGAATTCTATGGTTTTCCGTATCAGGAAGGACATAATAAAACAAATAGAATCTGGTCCTTAGAATATCTTAAAATTAGGTAAATACAACTTCAAATGAAGAACAGCACATGACAAATTACACCACACCATACATCATTATTTATCATTATTTATTTGACAAAAACTAGCCCAAAATGCAGAAGCTGTGTGTGAATAATTACATATAACCTTACTGCTTCCATAATAATTAAGAGGGTAAGTAGCTGCCAGGTACTGCTAGTCAAATTGTTGATTAGTTGATTAAATGATCCTCAGCATGTGTCACCACCTCTATAAATACAAAAATGTTGTCAGTCTACTGGTCTGGAGCATTTAGGTGTCACGGTCATATTGGTGTTTGACTGTGACGCGGTTGCTGTGCAGACTGGTTGTCAGGGGCAATGTGTAGTTTGTGGTTTGCACGTGCACTTCCCCTTTAAGGTGTGCCCCCCTGCTGTTTGGTGAACAAGGGGTTAATCGTCTGGCTAGTGGGGATTTAGGTGTTTCCTGGGTGTGGCCGCAAGCTTGATATAAACCTGTGGCTTGCAGGCTGGGGGCAGTTGTACTACAGCCTTGCTTGGTGTTGGAGATTTGCTCCTTGCCTTGGTGTTTCAGCCCAGTCCTTGAGGGCCACCTTATGGAACATAAATTGTCCTCCCTTTTGTACCCTCCTTGTACCTTTACCCTCACTTGTTGTATGTGTGGTGTGGGTTTATGTTCTGGGTGTGTGTAGCATTTTGTTGGTTGTTACATGTCTGGGCTGTTGTTGGTGTTGGTCCCTGCATGTATGCTATACGTCACCCGGTATGTTGATACCTCCGTGAGGGGGCTGGTTTCCCGGAGGGGTTAACCATTAGTCTGTATGCAGTGCTGCCTGGGGCTGCTGTGCTCCTTGCGGCATGGGGTCCAGGCAGTATCAGGAGTGCTGGATACCTGTGTGTGTGTTGTCTGTACAGTGTACTGTTTGGTGTGTGCGCACCTGTACTTATGCTCGGGTTCCAGTCGTGGTGGCAGCGGCAGGTGAGTGAGTTTTCTGGTGTTCTTACCTGCCGATCCAGATTCTGCATATGGTCATTTCCCTTCCACCTGTTACTAGGCAGCTGGAGACTCTGGTTCGTCTGAGTCCCTGAGCAACCGGTTGTCTCCTATTCCTGACCCCTATGCCAGGGACCGTCAGGGTCAGCAGGATCCATGTTCCAGTGCATGAGCCCTCACACCTTCAGGGTTTGCTCATGCGGTCAGGAGATCAGGGTCAGGATTAGGGCGGCTGTAGGTTGTGGCCTGCTCCCTTCATTTGTCTGGCCTAGTAACAGTTCCCATTATACGGTGGGGGGTTTCCCCCACTCCCCACCGTGACATCAGGTGTGTGTTAACACAAATCCAAGAAAGACAGACATCCGCAATGATTTTAGAGAAGCAATTGTTGCTGCCCATCCGTCTGTGAAGGGTTATAAGACCATTTCTAAACAATTTATAGTCCATCATTCTAAAGTGAGAATGATTATCCAGAAGTGGAAAAGATTCAAGACATCTAACAATCTTCCCAGGAGTGGCCATCCCAGCAAATTCACCCCAAGGTCACACCGCGCAATGCTTAGAAAAACTTCAAAGAAACTAATATTTTGACTCATCTGCTTCTGTGCTCTGGCAGCTCAAACCCGCTGGCCTTTCTCTACTCCTGCCTGGTGGGCCCGGCCACAGGAGTAGCTTGGCTGTTTATTATTGCAGGCTGCAGCTTCTTTCTGGCAGTGACTCTCACTGCCCATATGGTGCACGCACGCCCTTTAACAGCCAGTGCATGCACATTTTAATCTTCCCCAGCTCATGGCCGGCTACTCAGGGGTACGTAAAGAACTTTCCCCTATGGAGGAGTTCCTGCGCAATAGGTTATAGTCTGCTAGTGTCTGGCTAAGGTGTGCTGTTTACATTTGTCTGTCTGAACTGACCTCTGCCTGATTTCCATACTGACCCTGAGCTGCCTGGTCTGACCTTGCACTGTTTATTGGATTGCATGAACTCTGCCTTCCCTGACCATGGTCTATCTCTGACTATGTTTTTTGCTTGACCCCTTGGTGCTTTGCACTGTTGTCTCTTGACCCCCATGAATCAGCCATCACTTGAACAAAGACTACTCCAAGATGTAGCAGCCTGGTAGTTACCACGTAAAAGTCCAGATTCATGTACAGGGATCATAAGTTGAATAATGGGGGTGGCACTTAGATAACGTCCTTTAAAGTGTCCCAAAGCCAAACCTGTACAAGTGACACAGGAGATCCCCATCTGCTTTGTAACACCCAAGAGTAACTAAGACTCTGCAGACCTCAGTTTAGCATGTTAAATGCTGAGGTTTATGACAGTACAGTTAGAAAAAGTCTGAACAAGTATGGCATGTTTGGAAAGGTTGCCAGGAGAAAGCCTCTTTTTTTCTAAAAAGAACATGGCAGCACAGCTTATATTTGAAAAGTTTCAGCTGAACAAACCACAAGACTTCTGGAACAATGTTCTTTGCACAGATGAAACCAAAGTGGAGATGCTTTGGCCACAATGCATAGCGCCACATTTGGCGAAAATCAAACACAGCATATTAGCACAAACTCCTAAAAACTGTGAAGTGTGGTAGTGAAGGGGTGATGATTTGGGCTTGTTTTGCTGCCCCAGGTCCTGGACATCTTTTAGTCATTAAGTCAATTCTGCATACCAAAGCATTCTACGGTCAAATGTGAGGTCATCTATCCAACAGCTAAAGCTTGGCCGAAACTGGGTCATGCAACATAAAAAATGACCTCAAGCACACCAGAAAATCTACAACATTATGGCTGAAAATATCGGGATGGCTCACCCTCCAAATTGCAAGGAAAAGGGTGCTCCCCCTAAAAAGGTTACCCCAAACCTTTAGGGAAAAGTCAAGTATGCAAATATGTTAGAGGGGCACACCTACATCTGATTCACACCAAACGCTAATCAATGTTTAGTATTAATATTTAAAAATTTATTAAATACAGTTTAATATAATATGCTGAATATGGTACCTTATCGCTCTAAAATCATAAAATACATGCTTAAAATATAGCCATGCCAAGGGTTAATGTGTACTACAATCTGAGATTTCAGTAGTGGATATAATGTCTATTTCAATACTACCGAGTCTCAGTTTATAAAATGATAGTGAATGCAGTCTCTGTGTTAATCCGCAGTTTATCAGCGATATTTTCAATATAGGAATTTGCTGAGATAGAAATATTGTCCTTTGCAATTCCTTGCATATGATCTTTCACAGTTATAGCTCAAAAAGGTGTTTGGCTAGTGCACTGTGATAATATAATGATAAATTACTCACTGTTTGGAAGCAGTAAAGTGTTCAGATTTTTGCGCTTAACGTGGCGTCCCACGAATTATCAGCACAGGTAGTCGTACCACCGATCAATTCTACATGTGAGCTATGAGCTTGCAAACAAAGAAACAGTCCGTTTGGGTGCCGGGGTAGGTGTGTGGCTACACCCGCTTGAAGTTTGTAGTGGCTTGATATCTTTTTTCCCAGGACAATACCGGACTTTCGTTTCTTTACAAAATATATTCGGATATTGTTGCAAGTTGAGTAAAGATGCGCAGATAGTGAACTGCGGTTTTTCTTCCTTTTGTAGAGACTTGTGTACACCAGACTCGTTTCGGAGTTAAAACGTGTCTGGTGTACACAAGTCTCTACAAAAGGAAGAAAAACCGCAGTTCACTATCTGCGCATCTTTACTCAACTTGCAACAATATCCGAATATATTTTGTAAAGAAACGAAAGTCGGGTATTGTCCTGGGAAAAAAGATATCAAGCCACTACAAACTTCAAGCGGGTGTAGCCACACACCTACCCCGGCACCCAAACGGACTGTTTCTTTGTTTGCAAGCTCATAGCTCACATGTAAAATTGTTCGGTGGTACGACTACCTGTGCTGATAATTCGTGGGACGCCACGTTAAGCGCAAAAATCTGAACACTTTACTGCTTCCAAACAGTGAGTAATTTATCATTATATTATCACAGTGCACTAGCCAAACACCTTTTTGAGCTATAACTGTGAAAGATCATATGCAAGGAATTGCAAAGGACAATATTTCTATCTCAGCAAATTCCTATATTGAAAATATCGCTGATAAACTGCGGATTAACACAGAGACTGCATTCACTATCATTTTATAAACTGAGACTCGGTAGTATTGAAATAGACATTATATCCACTACTGAAATCTCAGATTGTAGTACACATTAACCCTTGGCATGGCTATATTTTAAGCATGTATTTTATGATTTTAGAGCGATAAGGTACCATATTCAGCATATTATATTAAACTGTATTTAATAAATTTTTAAATATTAATACTAAACATTGATTAGCGTTTGGTGTGAATCAGATGTAGGTGTGCCCCTCTTACATATTTGCATACTCAACATTATGGCTGAATAAGAAAAGAATCAAGGTGTTACAAAGGTCCAGTCAGAGTCCACACCTCAACCCAACTGAAATGCTGTGCTGGCCTTAAGAGAGCTGTGCATAAAGGAATCCCCACAGACCTCAATAAACTGAAGCAACGTTTTAAAGAAGAATGGTCCTAAATTCACAGAGAACTACATGAGAGACGATAAAGTCATACCGAAAAGAATTTGAGTTATTGCTGCTAAAGGTTGTTCTACAAGCTATTCACTCAGAGGGAGGGGACTTAGTTTTTCACACTTGGCTTTCCATTTTGGCTTAATTTTTCTTGAACAAATAACGACACGGTGGAATCTGTTCTGTTGTGTGTTGTTTCTGTGTTTTAAGACCTTCTAAGGACCGTAAAACCATAGAATTCATAATAGGGCGTACTTTGTTTTTCTCATGACTGTATAGATGTTTAGTAGTGACTAAAGCTTACTTAGACTGGTGGGACTGGTTAGGAACCATACAATAGAGGAGGACAGTATTGCAGATGTGCAGTGATCCATGAAACCTAAGAACAAAGGTGCCATTCCTTAGCACTATAGAGCTGCACACTGAGTTGTGATCAGCTGTAAACAGTTCATTTTCATATTACATTATCTTTTACCAGCTAAATAACAAATGTCATCTTTTGTTTGAAAGACAACATATACATTGTTTCTTGTTTTCAGCTTTTTTTAATGGACCCAGTATACAAGAGAAGTACATTTCCTTAATCACTTTATGTTATCTCGGGCTTTGACACAGTACCATGATATTTTTGCTATAGATGGATTTATGGTTTCAGGTGACTGTTTTGACTTTTTGGTTTAGAATTTTACGGTGATTTTGTAAGGCCCTTTTAGACATGCCAAATGAGCGCTCAAATGTTTGTTTAGACAATCATTGGCCTGCCTCAGCACCTCTGAAGCCTCAAAAATCATCATTTGTCAACAGCACATCTCCCCATGCAAACAGAGGATGTGCTACCAACAATAGGCAAACTGTAGGGTGGATGAATAATCTTAGTAACGATCATTCATCCCCCAATGCTTTTGGCATTGGTCTGGGTAAAAGGCCCTTTAAATAAGCACTGATCGGCTTGTTATGCGATCGATCTGGACACTTTGCAGGCTATCGGCCCATGTTAAAGGACCCATACTCAACCATGATATTTTCATGACCTCTTTCCTCAAATTGTCTCACACCACAGCCTTTTACTTTCTTTATTACTAAATCAGAATGTATGGAAGCATACGTTGGGAAAGAAAGATCGGCATATTGGATTTCAACATGCAAAATCCATTGTTCCCACAGGAGATAAGCTGCAGCTAGGCACCTGGCACCTTATATGCCTTTCCCTATTGAAAACACATGTACATTTGGCTGAGCATTCATGGATAACACTGACCAGTGGGGAGTTGAAAAGAATAGCATGAGCATTAGGCTGACAACTATTGAAAGCACCTTTACAGTAAACCTCTAGAATGACCGTGTTGTCCAGTATTAGAAAAATATGGCTGCTTTCTTTTAAACACAATGTCCATGGTTTGTGGCTATCCATTAAAGGGAATTGTGCTGAGCTGCAATGCCGTTCTCAACCTGTAGACATGTATGGCACTGTTTTTGGAAAAAAGTGGCCATCTTTTTTTAACCATAGACAACCTCTCAGATGAGTAACCAAGATCATCCAGGATCCGTGTTTTGCCATGTGCTTGAGCCTTCAGAGTTACAGCCTGTATTGCATTCACAGTTCTGCTGGCTGCAGAGCTTAAATCTCTCAAGATCCATGGCCTCCATGTATTACAAGAACTGTGTAATTTTTGTTTCGTATCACTTCTGATACATACCATAGTTTGATTGATGTAAACCTGCATGTTGTATGGGGAACAATTTTTGTAATTGTTAATTGTTGGTTTGTAACAGCTGAAACTTTGTATGTACATTATATGTATACATAAGCTGTAAAATGATGTTCAGTCTGTGTATTCAATTGAGTTTTCACGTTTTTAAGATTGGTTGCACATCAGGACCCCAAGATTCCCATTGACCATTCAAGAAAACGGGCCACAGCTCCTGTACAGCATTGCCGAGCAAAGTGCCATCAGCTGTGCCTGGTACTTCGGGTCACCCTTATACAAATTAATGAGCATGAAATGCAATACTAGACACAAACGGGCACAAGAGCATTGAAACCTCCTGTTGATTGGGGTGAATATGGATATCATAGAGAGGGGTCCTCCCTGTACAAGCAATTTCCTTGTGGTGAACTTCACCTGCCCTTGTATTACAAAAATGGCCATTTATCTTAATGACCTCCATAAAATGCCTGGTTTGTCACAGATTCCCCCTGCAAATTCGACTGTTTTCAAGGGATGCTGGGAGGAGGACCTGTGAAGATCCTCCTGTGGGACACATCCTGAAAGGGGTTGCCTGTAATGAGAGGACCCTTTTAAGGCCTGAGCTACATTTGACATTGTTGGATATCTTTAGCTATGCAATTGTGATTACAGCTCCTTGGTCTTGGTTGAGAACTGGTAGGAACATCGGCTGTAGAATCCGGTGGTCAAGATAAGAGATCAGGGGTCCACATCACCAGTCCTTTTGTGACTTCTGTGACCAGAGAAGCATAAAGGCTCATCTGTCACATAGAGAACACCACTATTATAAGTGGCTCATGGTAGACCCTGTTACATATTTTAGGAGTTATGTCTCTGTAGGTGACTTTAAAGGTCATGGCACTGGTCTCCACAATAACATTGTCTAGCATGGTCACCTCTAGAAGCAGGGCCTGTTGCTAGGTGTAGGCCTAAACTAATACAGGCTCTGTCTAGCAGCATTTTGCCTACAGTAATGTTCATTAGGGAATCTAAAGGAATTTCTAATAAGTAATCACAATGGGAGAGATTTCTTTATGGAATTTCTTTTTTCACCTTATTTTATTCTATTTCATAACATTATGATCTATAAAGAACAGAGGAAAACTGACACATATAATTTAATATGTTGCTGGTGCCTCGAATATACGGTAGTCCTTGACTCCTTCAAATGGCCATACCTCACATTCAGCTAGAGCTAGATACACATACATATCACTCCTTTACACAGCTGTATTCACAGTCAGATTTTTCTTCATATACTTTTCCTAGCTTACATTCTGAGATTTGTTCTTGTATTTGGCAAAATACACATGGAAGGAACAAAAACCACAGGCATATAAAACACTAAGACCACTACATAGACGTTCCTACCAACAAGGTTTAAAAGCTATAAACACCTTAGCAAATTATTTTTTTTACTGTACCAATAAATCTAAAATAAAAAATGAAACAACTTTGGAATGAGGCTTAAAAGTGTTCCTCATTCAAACATCAGGGTTTGGTCAGTGATTTCCATCAGTGATTTTGAGCCATAACCAGGTGCGGCTCTAAACACAGAACAGGAGCAGATCTTTCTTTATACCTTTGGCTCACAGTGTCTGATAGAAATTACTGACCAAAACACTGACATGTGAATGAGGCTGTAAAATAATGGCATTTATCATGTATAAAAAGTTAATACAAGGCACTTACTGATGTACTGTGATTGTCCATATTGCCTCCTTTGCTGGCTGGATTCATTTTTCCATCACATTATACACTGCTGGTATCCAGCTGTTACGACCACCCTGCAATCCAGCAGTGGTGGCTGTGCTTCCACACTATAGTAAAAAGCGCCAGCCTGTGTACTGTCCCGGAGCTTGCTGCCTTTTCCTATAGCACAGCCACTACTGCTGAATTGCAAGGTGGTTGTAACCCCTGAAAATGAGCAGTATATAATGTCATGGAAAAATTAATCCAGCCAGAAAAGGAGGCAATATGGACAATCACAATACATTAGTAAGTGCCTTGTATTAACTTTGTCTACATGATAAATGCCATTTGTTAATATGAGACAACCCATTTTAATTAAAATGTTCCTGCCTTTTGCTTCTACAGCTCCTGAGCAGGGAGGATGGGAGTGGTAGTGGTGGTGAGGATGGGAGTAGTAGTATTCACTTTGGAAGTCCTCCCTCTAGTGCTTCCAGGGCTGTGCAGTGATTGAAGGGGTAACTTTTCTTCCCCTAGGGGCACACCCAAAACTTTTGGGGTCTCCTTCCTAGTGGTGGCAGGAGTGCCCTTTGTGTTAGAGGGATATGTAGCAGGGTACAAGGCAGAAGAGCAGGTGGAGGTGTCCATTGGTTGGTGGAGACAATGACCAAACCCACTTGGTTAGATTAAAGTCTGCATTTACTTAATAGGTGATAGGGAATGCATACAAATACAAGAAATAGGCACAGTTCTCAGATATTTTACAGAGTAGGCTTTTCACAAAGGCTTTATATAGGACATGGCTGTAATGATGATTCTCTCTGAGTTTCTCTTTCTATAGGTACTAGTAGCCTCTCCAAAATGACCAAATGCGTGCAATCAGTCTCAATATACTTTCTGTAGTACCCAATTGTGTGGTGCAGTCCTAGATCGGATGGTCGGTCCGTCGCGGCAGGCACCAGAAGCAATTAACCCTCACAAAATGAATTAAGGTCCAGAACCGTAAGCATTTGTTACCTTTAATGTCTCTGTCCAGCACAGAATTTTTAATGGTCCTCAACCTTCTGAAAATATGCTGTGCTTCCTTTTCTCAGGATATATTCCTTAGTAAAGTTGCTTTTCTGGCAGTTTTCCACTCCCAGGAATATTCCTGAGTTACTTCTTGGTCTACTTAGCATCCCCACACACACCAAAACAGGTCTTCACTCTAGCTTGTTTACTGGCAGACGCTCTACAAACCAGGGTGGGCAGTCTGTCTTCTGGCAACTACACCAAGTACTGCCAATTTAACTATTTCCTACCCATACATAGCCTTGTGGGATATATAGTGCACAGATCCATGCACTTGCCATTGAACCAACCCCATTCACATGAATGAACTGATTTTCAGCTGCAGAAATTTCTGCAACAAAATCTGCAGCTTGCGAAGGCACCGTAATACTGCAGCCTCTCTTGACAGTTCACACCTACAGTGTGAAGGGGAAGGCAAAAAACACCAAAAGAAGAACAAGAGTGGATCAACAACCCTTCTCCAGTCATCTATTTAGTTTGAATGCATTATTCCAAACACAAGTATTATTATGGCACCAGCCACTGTCATATCAACCCTCAAACAGTACAGTACATTGAATTGATTTAAAAAAAAGTCTATTTTCTTACCTCCTGGCTAAATTATTATTATTTTTTTTAATAGAAATTGGGTAAAGTATTAACTTTTGGCAGAAGGAGGGTTTCCCGGAATTTGTAGTAATTATGGAAAGTCCCCTGCAGTCAGGAATCCACAGCAGGCATACATGAAGTGGATGGGAATTTTCTGCTGTGAGCATGCTGTGGCAGGACAATATCCACAAACATTCTGTAGACAAATTATTTCATAAAGTGTTTGCCCACCTGGGCCCTACTGTGAACTTTGCATCTTTTCATTTAGCTCATCTTGCCTTTTGATCCGTCCTTGTGTTGGATATGACCTTGGTTAAATTTATTTTCACTTTCTTTTTACTTAACATTGTACATAATATATAGTTGTGATAAACTTTATTTATATGGCACCGACATATTCTGCAATTTTGCACTGGTCAAGGATTGGGCCAATCATTGGGATCAAACACATTCATAGTCAGTCCCAGTAATTGGAACATGTAACCAAACTCAGAAACAGCTTGCTGTGCTACACTGTTTCCGTAGCTCATATGCACTGCAATGGGCACTACAGAAACAGGTCTGTGACTAGGTCGGGTTACATATGGGACACGGACTATGGTTATATAACATAAGACTCCTCAAAGAAATTCAAAGCACACTTGGGAATGTTAAACTTAGGTTCAATATTGATTGCACAGGGGGAAAAGCTCCTGTGTCTTGAGTTATCTTAATTTATTGAATGGATTGTATATTATTCATATGGAAATAATATTTTCCCATATTAAAAAGGATAAAGATACAATAATACATTTAAGGAGATTTAGGCAGCATGCCCTTTGGTAATCTGGTCATAGATGCAAAGATTTGGCAAGGAAAAGGTAAATGTGTTATCAGTATTTGTAAATGTCGAATGTATCAAAGGTCATCCAAATTTATACTAAACTCGAAATACTTGGCCGATTGTTGTTAAATGTCATGACTGTTGGGAAAAATAGAAACCCAGAATCAAATACATTTTTTGTACAGGCTAGTATTTCTGTAGTCTGTCCCCTAATTTTTTTTATTTATGGTATCAGCACTTCTCCCATTTGACCCAGGTATTTTTAATTAGCAGGAAGCTGCCTAAGGGTTAATAAACTTCTTGTCAATTCGGTTTATGAGACCACATGGAGAGGTGCAAGTATTGGGAGGGGAGACTAAATGGGTACTCAGTGTAACAGCGGCTCCTGTGCGCTGCTGTTCCCCTGCTTACCGCCGCGGTCCCGGGTGCCGTGTTCAGCGGTGAGCTGCTGCCAGTGTTTCCTTTCAGCCCTGGCCACAGCATGCTTGTTGCTTGTTACCTGCAGCATTTTCTTAAGGGCCAGCGTGCGTCACTTCCTGTGTTTTATGGGTTGGATCATGTGGCCTCGCCAACCAATCCTAGCCTTCCTGCACATAAATAAGTGGCTCAGCCCCCTTCCCCGATGCCTCAGTGTCAAGGTCCTTGTGTCCTGTTAAGGTTCCTGATATCCACTTGTGTTCCTGTGTTCCTGACTCGTACTTGTGTTCCTGGACTCTGCTACCTATTTGATCCCTGCCTGCTTGCCTTGACTCTCCTGTTGCCGATTCGGATTGCCTGACCTGTACCTGTGCCGCCTTCCCTGACCTATTGCCTGTCTAACTTCGCCTCTGCCTCATCCTTTGGTCCTGCACTGCTGCTCCTGGTAACGACTCAGCCTGCTGACAACGCCTGTACCTCTGGTACCTTTCTCAGGTACCTCCTGGACCAGCTGCCTCGTGCGCCTATCCTCCTCAAGAGGTAGCGACCTGGTGTTCCCCTCGGGAAAGTCTATCACCACCATGAGGGGTACTGTGAATATCGAGGGGTTCACTTAGACAATGCCCTTAGAGGAGGTAGGACACGTGGCACAGTGGGTTCACACCACCTCAGGTTCGTGACACTAATTATAACAGGACACCAATGGAGCCATGAGTATGTCATTGCTAGCCCTGCACAGGCATTACTTGCCGCTCCCTGGCCCTCTTTACTGGGCTCTGGCGCTACACTGTGCCCTGACAGCGAACAGCGTCATGGCGTAGCATGTGCTATCACCTGATTCTGTGTGAGGTCAGGTAACAGTGCAGTGCGGGCCATGACGCAGGTAAGTCCAAAAGGAAGACAGCACTACTCCTGGTTCCTATTTGGCTCTAGCATTTTGGGCCCCAGAACATCATGGAAATTGAAGGAAAACCGCAGCACTCTATGTCTTCAGTGTAGTTTCAGAGTTTATTCACCAATCGTGCGACATTTCGACTCCTATGAGTCTTTATCAAGCATCGGATAAGGAGTGTCGGCTCCCGGAGTGAGTATTTTTTTTTACTGCTCTGAGGTCTGCATTTAGGGGACATTAGGGTGGATGTTATAGAGGACACAGGGGTCTGAAGAAATTTGGTGTCTAAGTGAATTAGGGGGCTTATGTGGGTGTTTATGAAGCTACTGTAGGAGCTGATCTGGGGGTCTGTATACATTTTGGAGCTAGTCTGCATTCTGTATGAATTAGGAGGGGGGTTAACCTGGGGTCTGTATAAAGTTGAAGGCTGATCTAGGGCCTGTCCTGTATGAATTTGGAGCTGCTTTAGATGCTGATCTGTGTTCTGTATACGTTTGGGGGCTGATCTGGGGTCACTCTGTACAAATTTTTTGTCTGATCTGGGGTCTTATGTATTTGGGGTCTAATCAGGGTTGTGTGTGAATTTGTGGGCTAATCTGGGGTCTGTATTCATTCATTCATTTTCAGGTTTGATCTTGGGGTCTTTAATTTGGGGGTCTATGTGTCTGTATTAATTTTTGGTGTCTATTCTGTGAGTATGTATTAATTTTGGTGTTTCTCTGGAGGTCTATTTTAATTCTGGGGTCTCATCAGGTGCCTGACTCTTTATCAATTTTAGATTTGGTCTGGGGGTCTGTGTTAAGCAGGGCTTGTGCAGCCATGTAAAATTTAGTTTTGAAGACTGATTAGAATGTGATAAAATAATAAAAGTAGTGATATCTTTCCGATCCCAAGCCACTCTCCTTCCATTGCTTCCCATGTCCTCACTGGTCTCTGCACTTCCAAGTCCCGTTCAACTTGGACATGTGACTGCTGTGTTTAGTCATTGGGAAGTGTGCTGTGGGGGATCAATAATTTATCACAATTTTTATTGTTTTATAACTTTCTAAGCAGTTTATAAAACACTACATGGCTGAACAACCCCAAACCCCGTTAAAGAGCTTGTGCAGGAGGTATATATTGATGACCATTCCTCAGGACTGAGTGAATCAAAGTCCACGAGGATAAATTCGATTCACTGTGAAGCCTAATTTCCTTGTGTTTTGTGGTAGCGAATCAATTTAACCTGAAATAGTTTAAAAAACAAAAAAAACTTACCTGATCCATTTGCTTGTGACGGACTGGCCACTCCATCTTGCTTGAAGATTTTGCATGTAATCCTGTGCCGGCATATCACGTCGTCACGGGCCACGCGAGATTTCGCCCCAGATCTTCAAGCAAAATAGCGGCCGGCCAGTCGCTAGGAAATGGATCAGGTAAGTATGATTTATTTTGTTTTTTAATTTTACACTCTGTTATTTATATCAGATGCCGTGATCATGTATGAACGCAGCAGCTGAGGGGTACAATGACAGGGAGCGGTGCAATCACCACTTTCTGTTATGACACCCAAAAAAGAAATGCGCTTTACTTTGTCAGCAAATTTTTTTGTAAAATTCGGTGAAGCAGCTGAAGCAAACTTTTGAATAATTCGCTCATCTCTACTGATCAGCTGTTTGAAGAGGAAGCAACACTTCATGCGAGCACTGCTTCCTCTTCATTACACTGCCAGTGGTCTCGGAAGTGCAGTGTAATTACAAATACTTGATCAATTCACTTGAATGAAGCGAGTACTTGTTATTACAGTACGCCACCGCTGCAAGGGAGACAATGCATAGTGTAATGAAGAGGAAGCAGCGCTCGCATGAAGTGGCAACTTCTCATCAAACAGCTGATTGGCGGGGGTGTCGGGTGTCGGACACAAGCAGATAAGATATTGATGACCTTGTCATTAATAAATACTACCTGCACAACCCCTTTAATTTAGAGTTCTGATCTGGGGTTTGAATCTATTTTCGGTTCTGTTCTGGGGTTTAATGCCTAAAGTCTGCTTTGGGTCCCATCACTTCCTAGGTCTGTATATGTGTCCTTGGGCACTTTTATTTTGGCAGTACAGTATTTTGAGTCATTGGATAGTGCTGTCCATACAGTAATATGGGCACATGGGGCAGCAGCAGACACAGTATTGGTGGAAGCTACAGGATGACAGTGTTAGAGGGGCAGCTGGACAGGAGGTTTCTTTGCTATAGAGGGTGGGGATGGACTGCAGTAACAATAAGCCAAAGTCAGAGGTGTAACCTAACACATAACTCAAGCCGAGACCTAAGGGAACTTTCACACTTGCGGCAGAGGATTCCGGCAGGCAGTTCCGTCGCCAGAACTGCCTGCCGGATACGACAATCCGGATGCAAACGGATGCAGTTGTCAGACGGATTGGATGAGGATCCATCTGACAAATGCATTGCAATACTGGATCCGTTTTCCGGTTGTCATCCGGAAAAACGGATCCGGTATTTTTTTTCCCCACAGATATAAAGTTATGGGCATCTGTTTTTCCGGAACACTTGGGGCCAGATCCGGCATTAATGCATTTCAATGGAAAGTAATGCCGGATCCGGCATTCCAGCAAGTGTTCCGGATTTTTGGCCGGAAAGAAAACTGCAGCATGCTGCTGTATTTTCTCCGGCCAAAAAACGTAAGAGGGACTGAAATGATGGATCCTGATGCATACTGAACGGAATGCTCTCCATTCAGAATGCATTAGGATAAAACTGATCATTTTTTTTCCGGTATTGAGCCCGTGTGACGGAAATTAATACCAGAAAAGAAAAACGCTAGTGTGAAAGTACCCTAACTCATCGTTTGTGGGCAATCTGCTGCCCAGAAACAAGGCGGGTCATTTACCAAAGATCAGCACTTTACTCCGGTCTTTGATATCCCCTGCGCTGCTGGAAGAAGGGCCTTATTTATCCCGAAGTGCAGACTTACCATAAATTAGGAGCACCTTTGACAGTCTCTGGTGCCTGGAGTCAAAACTACGCCAGCCCCTGACTGGAGTAGTTTTCACTTATGTTTTACACCTGTTTCCAGGCGCAAATGTTAGTAAATTTGCAGAGACTGATAACTGGATGGCATAAAAATTGTGTCACACGTGTTAAAAAGTCACAAAACCGGGTCTTACAACATTTGTACGCCAAAAACTGACCACTGTTAGTAAGTCACAGCTAATGAATTTGTATAAGGAAGAACAATGCCACTATCAATTACTTGTCCCCATACAGTAGATCGCTGCATGTAAATGAAGATTTCCTCCACTGACAAGTAGGCAGTTATTGGGAAGGAACTCTTCCTTCCCAACAATCGCCTACCTCATTGGGCCTTTAGACTTTTTGTAGCACTCTTGATTGATTTTTAATTATTGAGTGACAGCAGTAGTGCAAAACAGTAAATGACTCAATAGTTAAAATCAATCAAAAGTGCTACATAAAGTCTAGGTGTAGCCCCAGCCTAAAGGGTGTATTAGACTGCCAGATTTTCTGGCAGATGATTGCTAACGAGCATTCCTATAATCGCTAATAAGTAGGGATGAGCGAACTTGTGTTTTCAGGTTTTTCGTACAAGCTTCGGGTTATCTAAGAATTCCGTTATGGATTCCGCTACCACGGACCATAAGTTATGTCCATAACGGAATTCTTAGATAACCCGAACCTTGTACGCCAAACTTGAAAACACAAGTTCGCTCATTCCTACTCATTAGCGATTATCTGGCAGTCTAATACTGCCTCCAAATGCCCGATGGAAGAGCAATTGTGATTTTTAAGCATGGTGCCGGCGGCAGATTGTGCTGTGTAATAGCGATCTGCTGCTGCAGTCCATGGGGACAAGCGATGGCATAGCAATCGCTCCACCCCATGTCATGGAGGACATTGCTGCATGTAATAGCAGTGGTCTTCTCCGCTAGTTATATGATGACTGCCGGGAGGGAACGCTTCCCTCCCGACAATCGCCTGTGGCATGGGGATGTCTAATAAACCCTTAAGAAGTGATCTCTGCATTGTTTGCCATCCAAAAGAACACCTGGGGCACATGCCCCTTTAGATTCCTCTTTGTCACGCCCCTTAGTAAATGAAACACACCTTGAAATGATGCTTGGACCAGCCAAGTGACAAAGGGCAAAGATGTTATCAGTGTGTGTAAGGGGTGGGGTGCTATAGAGAATAAATACGAAATCTAGGCTGATATGAAAGGGAGGGGAACCTGGAGTATAATTAACATAATAGCCAGTGATTTACCTTTAAAGGCTGTTGAGAGCAGAGGTAGTCTTTAGGATTTTTTTCTTCTAACTGTTAACTCCTTGTTTGCCCGCGTAGACTTGGTTGGGTGTCTTAATAGCCCATGATAGACACGTTTATAACAAGAAATTACAGTCACTGCCCTGACGATAATTGGGGAATATCTGATAATGCACATCAGTACAGAGCAGATCCCCAGGAATCGACACTTGTACTTATTTGGTATTCAGATGAATGATGCTTTGTAAGAAGACGCTGCCAAGAGCTGTATTGTGCTCATTTAAGGTAGCAGTGATACTGAACGTTTCCTTAAAGGACCAACAGTCCTGAAATACATGTTGGTTTACATAACAGAGATACTAATGGCTAATGCAGGGGGTCTGTTGTTCTACAAGAGAGGCTTCTGGGAGTGTCGGCTGAGCATTTATCTATGTTAGACAGGGAGAGTAAAGAAAAAAACTGCATCAGGGATTGATGATATTAGAAAGTGGGCCAAGGGATGATGGGCGGAGGAATATGCCAGAGAATAAGATCCTTGTGCTACAAATAGACTTAGAACATTAAAATATCAGCTGCCAACATATTCTGCAGCTTCGAAATAGAAGAGAATTGTGACAGTGTGAATAAAAAAGATTTCGTAAATTCAGGCATTCGGGAAGTGCTTGAGTCAGATGCATTGCAGAGTCTTAAAAAAAAAGATAAATCAGATGCATGGTTCTTGAAGACATTGCCTTAAAGGGGTATTTCAGGATTTTACAGTTGATGGTCTGTTCTTAGAAAAAGGCACAAATATCTGATTAGTGGAGATCCGATACCCCACATTTCCGATCAGATGTTTTGGGCTAGCTCCAGTGTCAGAAGCCGCTCAGAGCTGATTACTGCAGCATTGTTCCCATTTACTTCAATGGGATCAGTGCTGCAGAAACCAACTCTTGGAGTCGAGACTTCTGACACCAGAGTGATTGCAGCACAGCTGATCACCAGAGCTGTGAAATTTCTGACGCCCACCGATCAAATATTGATGGCCTGTCCCGGAGATACCCTCAATAGTAACATCCTGGAATACTCCTTTAACCACAGCTGAAGTGTATTATAAGTACTGTCGTTGATTAGAGGCTCTATGACCGTTATTGCATTATTATCTTTATATCTATCCCAATATTCATGGCCAAACATTTCTTGACACATAGCCATGTAATCTGCAAAGACAGAAATTGGTAGTAATATGGTTCATACTGAAGAAATATCAGTGTCTGATCTCACAAATGCTCTTTTGCCTGAATGGGCACAAATTGCCACAGACACACTTAAGAATCTTGTGAAAAGCCTTCCCAGAAGAGTGGAGGCTGCAAAAGTCAAACCAATTGCATTTTAGCACCCATGATACGTGTATATTATTTTATACATCTGTGTATATGTCTATTAAAACGTAGGATAAGCTAAGACCTTATTGCTCAGTCAGATGCCTTAAATAATGGAAGGCGGCCATTGGCTGGGAGCAGATCAGGTCCTTTAAGATGAAAATCGTTCCATTATACCTTATCTCTGTGGAGGTTTTAAGGCTGTATTACACTGGCTGATTTTTTTGGCTGATAATCGCTAAAAAGCGTTCGCATAAATGTTCGTTAGTAATCATGTTGCAGTGTAATACTGCGGTCGATTGCCCAAGGCAATTCAGATTTTTAGGCATGCTTAAAAATCAGCGCTTGCCGGCGGCAGATCACGCTGTCTAATGGTGATCTGCCGCCGGCATTATACAGCATGGGGACAAGGAGGAGCATGTAATAGCAATGGACTCCTCCGCTAGCTAGCAAATGATTGCAGGGAGGGAACGCTTCCCTCCCGACAATCGCTTGCTCAGTCAGCCTGTGTAATACAGGCTTTACCCTTGATCTTAGCTCATAGTCACTGATGAAAATCACTGACCAAATCAGTATGAACTAGGCCTAAGGGCTTTATTACACCAACAGATTATCTGACCAATTCCTGTCCAATCAGACCAATAGCTGGTGTGGATAACAAAAGATCTGTGTGTGTAAACGACAATCTGGGAAATGACTGGTAAGAAAATCTGTCAGATAATCTGTTGGTGTAATACAGGTCTAAGACCTGGGTAGAGCACACACACCAGTGGCTATGCCAGGAGGGAGCCGAAGGATGGTAACACAGAGTTGCTAGAAAGGTGGGTATTCTGGTGACCAAACTCCACAGTGCCTGATGATTTATAAAATAAGGGCTCATGCACATAATAGGGCACAAGCACCTACTATGGAGTTGCAGCCACTCAACTGTAAGTGCCTCCAAGCAATGTTCTATAGAACCCCTCCCCACCACCACCACCACCACCAAAAGCAAAACATTTTCTGCATCTATATGAAACCCAAGGCATAGAAGGTTCATAATGTTGCTGCCCAAGTGATTTAAGAAATAACATCATGGATACATAAAGGTTTTAATGTTTATTATTTTGCATTTTATTCAGCCACTGATTTCATTCCCAGGCCCAGCTTCTGGAAACTCTTACACCATTGGAATGCATTAGACATACAAATCCATATAAGACATGTTTACAACAGTTACACTGAAATGTTGCAAATCTTCAAGAGAACAATTATTCTGTTACAAAAGTGGATTGACGTGAAAGTGCCAGTTCAAGTGCCTGGAGTAATTGTCACTCAGCGAGATGAAATGATATGTCTATACTGTCTGAATGTTTGACGTAGACATTACTTACTATTGTGAAATGATTTCAAACATCTAATAATATCCTGTTTGTAAACCCGGGTCAGGGTATAGTCAGCCAAAAGATGCCTTGGCCAGCAATCAGAGATTTAACTTCAAGGTCCTGGATTGAAATGCAAAATCTGTAACAAGGCCATCACCTACCATGTGCCATTTACTAGTGTCTCCTTATGTGGCAGGTGCCTTTGGACCCCTGAAGGCGCCAGGGCCCTGGTGCCATTGCAACCTTTGCACCCCCTATAGCTATGCCTCTGCCAACCATGGAAATAGTTGATGATCTAATTAAGGGAATTGGTCACCAGTCACATACCTGCATATCAATCCAAATTACTTTTTCGATGTGCACTTGCCGGCTGATTTCATTTTACTTTGCCCCATCTTGATCAGTTTTTTATTTTATGAAAATAACCTCCTAGGTGCAACGAGAATGTTGCCTTTGCACCTAAAGCTGTGCTCACTTTTCCTTCTGGCTGACCCCCCCCCCCGCCCTCCCCTTTGAGTGACAGGGCCATACGGTGGAGACATAATCTCACCTAACACAGTTTTTTTTGCGACTGTATGTTCACCTTGGGGATCAGCGAATGCGCAGTACAGGAATAATGCTTGCTAGGCAGAAGGAGTCTATACTGTGCATGCGCTGATGATGTCGCTCCACACCGGGCACAGATGGACTTCAGCATTGAAGTGCAACAGCAACACCCTTGTTGCATCAAGGAGCTTGTTTTCTTAAAATATAAATGTGAATATCTGTGATATTCATCAGTGCGCCTGCGCCGATGACGTCACCGAAAGAGAAGACGTCATCGGCGCAGGTGCACTGAGGGATTGCTGAGGAGATGAGCCTCCTTATCTCAGAGCGCCTGCGCCGAATCAACACAGGCGCGCGATTTTTGAAATGCTGACAGGGCCGGCCGGAGGAGGAGATCGCGGCTGGCCCTGTCAATCAACAAGAGGAGGGGGCGTTTTTTTGCGGCTGCTACCAGCAAGTAGACGCCCTACTTGCTGGTAGACAGGTAATTAGCATATTATAAAAGTACGTTTTTTTTACATATCTACTGAACGAAAATGATTAATAACATAATGTATAGATATATCGCAGGATAGGGATTATAAGTACACAAAAAAAAAAAAAAGTGAGTTTAGTGGGGTGACAGAAGCCCTTTAAGGAGGTAAAAAGCAGCCAGGTGCTGCAATGTAAATACTCTTGATTAATTGATCAACAGAAAGTGCGACTACCTCTAGAAAAGCATAAGTTTTGGTGGTTTGCTTGTCTGGAGCATTCAGACATGTACACACCATCATTCTCATCATTCACATAATGCCAGGAAAGGCATGCGCAATGATCTTAGAGAAAGCAATGGGTGCTGCCCATCAATATGCAAAAAGTTATAAAGCTATTTTCAGACAATTTGAAGTCCATCATTCTACTTGAGAAAGATTATTCACAAGTTGAAAACATTTAAGACAGTTGACAACATTCCCAGAAGTGGATGTCCCAGCAAATTCACCCCTAGGTCAGACCACGCAATGCTCAGAGAAACTGCAAAAAACCCCAAGAGCTACATCTAAGACTCTACAGGCCTCAGTTATTATGTGAAATATTCAAATTTATGACAGTGCAACTAGAAAAACTGACAAGTATGGCTTGTTTGGAAGAGTTGCCAAGAGAAAACTTCATCTGAACAAACCACAAGAAATGTTCTTTGGAAAGATGAGACCAAAGTGGAGATGTTTGGCCACAGTGCATAGGGCCACATTTGGCAAAAAACAAACACAGCATATCAGCACAAACCACATACCAACTGTCAAGTACAGTGGTGTGATGATCTAGGCACCTTGTAGCCATTGTCGACCATGATCTCCTCTGTATACCAAAGTATCCTATAGTCAAATGTGAGGCCATCTTTCCAACAGCTAAAGCTCAAGCAAAACTGGGCCAAGAAACAGAACAATGATCCCAAGCACACCAGAATCAAGGTGTTTCAGTGGCCCAGTCAGAGTCTAGACATCAACTCAGTTGAAATGTTGCAGTAGGACCTTATATTAATACATAAACAAATGACCACTAACCTCTATGAACTCAAGTAACATTGTAGAGAAGACTGGGCTAAAACTGAGACTGATAAAATCATACAGAAAATAATTACTTTAAGTTAGTGATGCTAAAGGTGTTTCCACAAGCTATGGATTCATGGGGTGGACTTAGTCTTTCACACATGGCTTTTCCATTTTGGCTTAATATTTCTCGAATAAATAATGAATGGTGTAAGGAAATGAATCTGGTGTGTGCTGTTGTTCACCTGAGTTTATATTTACCTCATTTTAAGACCTTCTAAGGACCATATTTTGTTTTATCATGTCCTTATACTTAAAACCATAGTATTTTGTTTTTCTCATGACTGTATACTGAGGCATATACAACTGACAACATCTGACAATGAAGCAAAAAGTAATGAGAGGACCTTGACCAAACAATATTCTAATCTTTTTTCTATATGATTATCCTCAATGTTCACTGAATCTTCAACTTATGAACAATTCCAATGAGTAGGGTCTGCCTTATCCAGACTCAGAAGACTTGTCCTGCTTTGTGCCAGTTCCTGTCTTCCATTCTTCACAAATGTAACTGTGAATGAGTAGGAGATACCAGAACATATGTTTGACCGAGAACACCAGAGTGACCACATTTCAATAGTTTAATACAGTAGCGTAACTAGAACCGACTAGCCCCCACAGAAATTTTTTTGACCGGGCCTCACTTCTGCAGCTAGTCAAGATCACTCTCTCAGACCATGTCAGGCAGCCGCTCTGTCTGTTTCCTACACGTGTATACTGTATGTAATGTCACTGTATATATTGTCACTGTATATAATCTCATTATATAATACTATCGAAGGGGCCCTAACAAAATGTTTCAGTCCTTCTCTCGGATGGGCCCCTTCTGAGTTCTGGCCCCCTTAGCATCCACTTACTCTGCTTACAATATAGCTATGACCCTGGTTTACTATAAGAACTGAACCAGTGGATCACGAGGTATGATTACTAAACATCAGCAATAATCATTGGATGATGAGGAATAAAAATTAAACCACTGGACCATCAGGAATAATCTTTGGATCACAAGTTATGATAAGCCTCTGGATCACTAAGAAAAATCATTAGATCAAAAAGTATGATCTTTAAACACTGGATCATCAAGGATATCAGAATGGTGGGTCTGCCAACACTCTGATGTGTATGGGGAGACCCTGGCTCTCCC
This sequence comes from Bufo bufo, assembly GCF_905171765.1. Classification (NCBI taxonomy): domain Eukaryota; kingdom Metazoa; phylum Chordata; class Amphibia; order Anura; family Bufonidae; genus Bufo; species Bufo bufo. The sequence goes on from NC_053391.1 coordinate 580,282,904, forward strand.
CTGAGAGATAATTTTGGGAGGAGAGAAGGATCGGGGATGAAATGAATAGTTTTACCAGATCCTTTTGTTTTCTTGATAGATAAGCCGCCGTAAAAAGGGTCTGGCAAGGCTTTCTCCACCTCTCCTCATAGAATACACACAAGTTTAACCCAGCTGAAAGTGTATGTGTATGGGGAAACTAGGAGGGAGTTGGGAAAAATAGCTGAAGGCTGAGAGATCATTCATCCGACATCTATTGAATGTGTGCAGAGGGGGTGGGGTGGCTTTACTACTACTACCCGAGTCTGTATTTAAGTTAGTAGTACATAATTCAAATGATAAGCTGTCCACGTGTTTAGGGGAGTGTATCATTAATGAACACAGCATTGGATGGGAAACATGATAAACTAGCTGCCTGGCATGAGAGAATAGGACATATTGGCTGGCAGTCTGAGCTGTCGTGACAGGAAGCAGTGTTTAACATTGCTGTGGGCACTACATCAAAGACAAATAATTAGACCTTCAGCTTTGGACGGGAAGTTGGTCCAGTTGGATATATGAGCGTATTATTTATTTTATTTGGGGAACAGAGAGAAAAATAGCTACAATTTACAAGCAGTACAGAATATCCCCACATATTAATATCAGCTTTGATGATGGAGCCAACAGAAACACAACAGAACCGTCTGACCTGCCAAGTGCATATTTCTGTCAAACACTACTTTTAGGAATAAGTCAATCTAGAACTGGTGATTTTGACTCAATACGAGGTATCCGCATGTGTCTTATAGTCTTGGTAATACTGGTTATAGCATGCTTCCTTAATATTATAATGGACTTCTAAACCTGAAACATATTTGATCACCTTGTGTGGTTAAAAAAAATCTATTACTCCCTAGAAGCAACAGGCTGAATGACCTCCGTGTATAACCAAGCTCCATAGTGCAGAGATATAAATGTATAAAGCGTACGTTTTACAGAATCTTTTCCCACAAAACTATATACGAATCTGCTCAGCTCCTTCTGCTCTATAACCTGCTGCCTACAGTTTGCACTGCATCTCATGGTGACAGGTCCTCTTCAAAGGGCATCTGTCTGCAGATTTTTACCTATGAAACTGGCATGTGCTCTTGGAAGATGAAGGCATCTGTGTTGGTCCCATCTTCATATGTGTCAACATTGATGAGAAAAAGGAGCTTTAATATATACAAGTGAGCCTCTAGGAGCAACGGGGGCATTGCCATTACACCTAGAGGCTCTGCTCTCTCTGCAACTGTTGCGCCCTCATGCCCTCTCAATCACAGTGGACAGGGAACTGCAGTTGCAGAGAAAGCAGAGTCCTTAGGTGTAATGGGCACGCCCCTTTTGCTCCTAGAGGTTCATTTGCATATATTGAACATTCCTTTTTCTCAGCAATGCGGACACATATGAACATGGGACCAACACAGATGCCTTCAGCTGCCAAGCGCACATGTAACAGGTCAGCCAGTGTCATAGGTACAAATCTGCTGACAGATGCCCTTTAAGTTTACAAAGAATTGCCAAGCGTCACTATAATTGAAACAAACTTTCCTCTGTGATTAGGTCTATACAGATTGTTAGCTTCTGGTTGTAAAAATCCCAAATAGTTTTATGCTCTATAGATATGGGTATGGGTTTTCATGTTGACTAGTAAAAGCAAGGGTGAAACTTTGAATTAAAAAGATATTCAGGGGTATGTAGTGGTGAAAATTAATTGCATTTCTTTCTGACATCTATATGAGTCAGTGATGTGTATTATACGTGTTGTGTAATTCTTACCTTAGAAATTCTTCATGTCACCATCATTTTTGTTTTTCCATTTAGCAACCATTTTATCTGCCCTAGTTACCATAAGCAGAACATATGAAAATAGTGTATTTATTTATTTTATGCACTTATATAGTGCTACTATTTTCCGCAGCGCTTCACAGACATTAGCATCAGACTGTCCCCAATGGGGCTCACAATCTAAGTTCCCTATTAGTATGTCTTTGGAGGGTGGGAGGAAACCCACACAAACACAGGGAGAAAATACAAACTCCATGCAGATGTTGTCCTTGGTTGGATTCGAACCTAGGACCTCCAAACCTAGGACCAGTGCTAACCACTGCGCCACCATACTGTCCAAGAAATTTATTGGAACAGAGTGTTGTGATATAGGTGAGATAAATGCCTGATATTCTGTATGATAAGTGGTTTGTCAAGGATATATCCCTATGTATTTACATATGCAGCATATTCTCCAGTTCTGTACAGAGAATGGACTCAAATTGGATCAGATTTATCATTTTCACGCCACTTTTGTGGCGTGCCTTGTTACCAGCGTACCAGGGGCGCACTGGGAACTTAAAATGGCACTGGAAAAGAGTTAAAAGTGGCTCCAATATTGTAGGTGGGTCCACATTGACAGAAGGTAAAGCAAAACAAGTAGGTGGGGCCAATACAAGTTGGTAGGGTTAGTAATACCACATTGCAACATAGAATATCATCCCACAGAACCAAATACCTCCCCAGAAGCTGTCCCTCTGTGGTGGCCATCAATACCTGCACCTTTGTCCTCCTCCTGCAGGTGTCTCTAATATGGATATGGAACAGGGAGCTTAGGATAACTTGCTCTAACAAGGACACCTATAGCTTCACCAGTATTATATACCCAACCAGCAGCAGTGAGGAGGGCTCAGGTGGCCCTATGGGCATCAGCTTATTTGGAAAATTCCTTGTAGGGTCTATGGCCAGTCCACCCCTGCAGTGTACTCTGCTGGTCTGTGATAAATCTGGCCCATAGCCTTCAGTGGGACTTGTGGGCTAAAGGCCTCCACACAGAAAAGTCATCCAAGATGGCACACAACCCTGTAAAGGACCCTTTGCATGGGACGATGTACAAGCAGATTGTCAGGAAGGAATCATTCCTTCCCGACAATCTGCTGATCACTAGCAGAGGAGACCAGTGTACTTACATGCAGCGATCTCTCCAGGTTATCGGGAGGAACGATCGCTAATGCCATCGCTCTTCCCCATACTGTCTCGTTGTTTCCCGGCAGCAGATTGTTTTTATACAGCACAATCTGCCACCAGGAAACGAGGATCTTTGTGCAGCACTAATGATCGTTTCGATTGTTCATCGGGTAATCGGCGGTACAGTTACACCACAAGATTTACTACAACAACAAGCTTTACTATGAACGCTCGTTAGCTATGATCTTTTCAATTCTCAGAGCGTGTAAGGCTACTTTCACACTTGCAGCGTAGCAATCCATAGCGCATTTGTGAAACTAGCCCAAAACAGATATATACAACAGCCTTTATTAGAAAGAATTAGGCCAATTATAAAGAGTAAACTGATATTAGAAAGACAATACTAGGTCGTTAATGGCTTAGACATTCCCAAGGTCATCATGAGTTAATCATTCTGAAAGTGGTCAGAATGCCTCATGGCTCAAGAATGCGCAATCAGATTACCATGGATACAGAAAATGTTTTGCTACAGGATATCCTTTATTTTGTTAACTCAGGTGGGGGAGGTAGGTTGTTCACCTGTCCCTGTTAACAGAAAACTCTGCAAGAAGGGAGGGGAAAAAGGAGACAACAAAGAAAACCAGAAACAAGGATATTAATTATGGGGATTAGAAACAATGTTTTATTGCAGGCTTACCAGTCCCCCTCCTTAGGAATGTGGTCAGGGGGGAGGATATAAGAACTGGATGGAGAAGTCTCAGAACAGGTCACTGCTCCTGACCCCAGACCCATCAAAACAAACACCAGGCTCCTGTGATTTAATGGATGCATGCATCAATGTCCAAGTATATCCAAGGAGATAACATATCTCTTTTAGTCCTGCACATTTTATAGGAGAACAACAAAGGGCAAAAGGTAACTGAGCATTCCCAGCCTCAAGGAATTTGGAATAAGTTAAACAAAAATTGACTTTTGTGAATAAGCAGTAAATTAGGGATAGAATAGGGAGAGCCACTCATCTATTTCCATTGAGTTCTGTGCCCATTCATCGCAAAACCACTCTCTTTGCTGTGAAGGCAAACATTTAAAGGGGTTGTCCCATCTTGCAAAGTTGCTTTCATTTTGTTCCTTCTAGCATATTAATAAACCTTCCCTTTGTTTATTGCTCGTCGTCAGGTGTTATGGTCACTACTGCAGCGGTTACCACGCTTGCTCAGAGTCTTCCGTTCCTTGATGGGCTGTGGTGGCCGGTACCATGTTAGCGCACATATTCGCACATGCAATAACAGAAATTGTTTGCTGGGCTGGTATTCTTCCTTTACATGGGCACATCCATAGAACTATAGATTTATGAGTACTTCAAAAGAAACCTAAAAACCCACCTCTTCAGACAAGCCTACAACCAGTGACCCTGCTGCCTCTATACCGCCAAGACCAACTTTACCCTCTCCTACTGTGTCCTTCTCCTATACCATGTAGATTGTAAGCCCTCTGTACCAGTTTGTAACTTGTCTTGTGCTTACTGCAATTGTCTGTATTATGTATGTATACCCTTTTTCATATGTACAGCGTTATGGAATGAATGGCGCTTTAATAATAATAAATAATAATAATACTCTGTGTATTTATTGTAAGCAGTCTATTGGGAGTAAATCTCATTTTGGAAGCATTTTTTTTACATTAACCAATAATTGTTTCTGAATAATCTTCATTATAATCATCCAGTAAAATGCACAAAAAGATCATCAATAACTAGAGATGAGCAAATTTCTCAAAAATTCGATTCGGTTTGTTAAATGAATTTTACAAAAAGATTCAATCCGAATTTACTTGTGGCTAATTACATTAAAGAACAGATATTTCCTGGCTGCAGAGAGCCTGTATAATGGTGTAGAACAGTGTGCCTTGCAGTAACACGCATAGGGAGTCTGCTGTGGTAGTGAAATAATACTGTGAGTCAGTATTGCTTAAACTACAGTGAAGTAGTTTAAGCATACATAGGATAGGCATAAGGCCATCCTTCATATAAGATAGGGCCAAGGGCTATACATAGTATTCAGTATATTGGGCAGACTAGATGGGCCAAATGGTTCTTATCTGCCGACACATTCTATGTTTCTATGTGCAGTAAGCCGGATTGGACTGATGCACACTGGCGCAATATTAATAGTTTTTGTTTGTGACGCCAATTGCAATGTGCGCAGGTTATAGTCTCAGGGCCCTTTAAGGTATTATAACTCACGTACCAGGTGAGGAATGCCAGAGTGGGGATAATGTCTCTGTGTAATGTCAACGGTGTCTCCTACCTTGGTACGGCTGGACTCCTGGATCCTGGCTCACATGCAATAAATTGAGTGTTGTCAGTAGGAGTAACTGAGGAACTTTGATAGTAAGGAATGAGATCCAGACTGGTGATATAATCCAACTTGTCTTTACTTAATGGCAGCATGAATCCATACGAGTACAGCAATAGTCTTGGGTCCCAGCAGGTATTGGCAATATGTGGCAGGAATCAATATATATATTCTGCTTCTTATCATATGCCTAGTGAATCTGGCAGGTATCTATATTCTGCTCTGTCTGTCTTCTGCTTGGTATGGGCCTGACTAGCTGAGGAGGAATTTGGCTTTTCCTGGTCTCTGGATAAACACTCACAGTTCTGCTCGCAGGGAGATTTCGTCCGGGAGATCTGTAGTTCTCGAGGTGCTGCTTGCTGATCCACAGTCGAGGCTGAAGGGCTCAGACTGGGAGGAGTGATCTTTGGCCTCAGCCGAGGCTGGATCCTAGGTTGGGATCCCTATGTCTGGGAGCTCCTACCAACACAGCCCTCCCCAAACAGGGGGGCTGGTACACTAACTTAACTTCCTCTCCTCCTCATGAGACAGGACATGGGACCAGCCCACTTCTGCTCACAGAGGGGGGCTAGACTGGAATGAACTATTCCAATCTAGATATACTAAACTGGATAAGGTCCTGCTACATACTGCTGGCACCTGCTGGTGTACATGGAAATTACAGCATAATATATATATAGGCCTAGAAAATACATATAAGTAGGAATGCAGTGTTAGATTACACAAGATGACAATATACATACACATAACATGTTGTAGTGGGTAGAAAGAGTTTAGTGACATACTCTGGGATGTTACATATGTTTCTATGTATGACACGCAGATGACAGGTGTCGCTCTTAGAATCACTGCACACTTCACTTATTTGGGCCGTTATGGCGCCAAAACTGACCAAATAACTCAAGTGTGAACTCAGCCTTACATGTTAGCGCCAGATATAAGACCCAAGATCCTACTATAGCATGAAAGAGCGCACTCCTTTTACACTGTCATCAGCTGATTCCACATAGATGTCTACAGAACCTACTGTATTAAACGCTTATACAAGTAGAACCCCCCTGACAGAATGGAGAGGGTGTCAGCAGTAAGTTTGTGTTGATGTCACAGATTATTTTTCCCTTCCTCTGATTCGTCACAACAATAACCCCCCAAAAACGGATCCTGTCTGTTAAGCATCAACCTTCACTCGGTCAGCGTTTGGTCAGTATAATCCATCAGTATTGCTAAAGCCCAAAAAAAACAGGAGTGGATCCAAAACAGATGACACGTGAATGGAATATTTGCATGTCTTCTGTGTTTTGTACCCACTCCTGCTTTTGGCTACCAAATCATATGCCAATTCTGATGCAAAATAGGGACCATGTCATACAGGCCTTACAGCTGCTACATAGACAGGATCCGTTGTGCGTCTCATTTTTCCTTCCTTCTGACAGATCAGAAGAAGGGTCAAATAAATGATGATGTCAACCAGGCCAAAAAGGCAAAATAGTGTTTCAGTCATGGGGAGGGTGGGAACAGCATGAGAAGTCTACAGAGTGGTCCAATGACAGAGTGGTGAGGTGGCAGCAGCTTGAGGAGACCACAGAGTGGTGATGTGGCAACACCATGAGGAGACCACAGAGTGGCAGTGAGGTGGCAACAGCATGAGGAGACCACAGAGTGGTCCAGTGACATAGTTTTAAGGTGGCAGCAGCATGAGGAGACCACAAAGTGGCCCAGTGACATAGTGTTGAGGTGGTGGCAGCATGAGGAGACCACAGAGTGGTGATGTGGCAACAGCATGAGGAGACCACAGAGTGGCCTAGTGACATAGTGTGGCAGCACTGTATACATAGGATGACTCAATAGTAATTCAGTTTGTCCTCCCTCTCAGTGGGTGTAAAAAAGGCCCCCATTTTGGAATGGTATCGAGGGCCTAACTTGGCAGAGAGCCAGTAGTGATCCTTCTGCCGTATGGTTACAATTCAGCTGTCACTACGCAAGCAAGTGAGCATCGACCTGGCCATTTGCACAAGTGACTGGGAGGGAATCCTGGCCTCCATCTTCACTGCATACTGCCACGATGTCTGGGTCCTCTGCCTCGTCTTCCTCATCACCCTGTAGCTCCTCTGGCTGCTCCTGCTCCTCCTCACCTGTCATCTGTGTAGAAACACCACCCATTTCTCTACGCATTGCTTGTGCTCGAATGTCCTCCCACACTAGTTCATCCCCCACAGGGCTCATGTGGCCGTGAGATGTAGTCGCCACGTCTCCTGTCCCCTGGCCAGCCACAGTTAGCAGCATGTGTTCCAGGACATGAATCAGTGGAATGATGTTGTTCATCCCGTAGTCCTGACAAATAAAGTGGCCTTCTGAAAGGGCCCGAGCAAACGGTAGATGTCAGGCATGAGCTGCCACTGGCTAACATCCTTACACAGTGGTTACACAGGGGAGTACCTCTGTCCGCCTGTATCATCAAGAAATCGTTTATGGCCTTTCTCTGTTCATATAATCGGTCCAATATATGGAGGGTGGAAATCCAACGGGTGGAAACGTTGCATATCAGCCTATGTTGGGGAATGCCGTTCTGGCGCTGCAGCTCAAGGAGGGTGTGCTTTGCGGTGTACAAATGGCTGAAGTGCATGCAAAGTTTCCTGGACATTTTCAGGATGTCTTGCAGATGGGGTGAAGACTTCAGGAACCACTTTACAACCAGAGTAAACACATGCACCATGCAGGGCGCATGACTCAGCCCTCCTTGATGCAGCGCCGACACCATGTTCTTCCCGTTAACGGTCACCATGGTTCCGATTTTGAGTTGTTGAGGAGAAAGCCAGGATTCGATTTCTTGATGAAGGATGCATAGCAGTTCCTCCCCTGTGTGACTCTGTTCGCCCAGGAAAACTAGGTGCAGAACAGCGTGACACCGCTGTGCCCTGCACATGTGGTATGCTGGTGGAGCACTGTGAATTGGCACTACAGTGGAGGCTGAGGACACGATGGAGGATGAGGAGGCAGAGGCGGACATTGTCGCAGGACCAACGGCGTGAGAACGTGGAGGCGGAAGCGGCGTCACCTGACCAAATTGCTAGTGTGGCTGGGCAGGAACCACACCTTGACCATAGTTACAGCACCACACGTCGGGGCTGCCGTGCACTTTGGCAGACACCGACAGGCTCAAGTACTGGCCCACCTTTTGTTCTACATATGTGTGCAGGGCTTGGGACTCTCTACCTTGGCTCGGCACATGACATCAGTTCTCTGAAAGGTGCAGAGTCCACCACTTGGAAAGGGAGGGACTGCAGCACTAGCAACTTTGCCAGGAGCACGTTCAGCTTCTGCTCCATTGGATGAGTGCATGCATACTGTTGTCTCTTGGCAATCGCTTCGGTGATCGATTGCTGACGGAATGACTGACGAGGAGTAGGAGGAGGATGAGCAGGAGCATCAGGACCAGCAGATGATGGGAAGGACAGACAGCACCTTTTGGCTGAGGTGGTGTAGCCTTGACTGCATGAAATTGGGTGCGTGCCACTGGGTGATGCAGCAGTTGCTGCAGCAGGCTGGAACACAACATTGGAGCCACAATTCTCCCAAGCCACTTTATGGTGACGCTGCATGTGTTGACGCAGGGAGATGGTGCCAACATTGGCAACCTGGCCACGCTTCACCTTCTGCCCACAAATTCGGCAAATGGCTATGTTCACCTCCTCCGGCGGCCTAACAAAAAATTGCCACACCGCCGAGTATGGCATTTTCCCCCCAACACTCTGTGCTGACTGCCTGCTACCACTGCCTCTGTCAACCCCTGCACCGCTACTTTCTGGGCCGGTGGGCTCCTGTCTACCCGGGCACGTTTGGCTCCCGACCTCCCACTGCTGCCACCCTGCTGACTCACAGCCACACTATCACCCTGCTGGCTCAGCCGCTGCTTCACGCGCAAGCTGCCATCCTCTTCTCCTGATGAGGATGATGAAGCCCCTTCTTCACCGGCTTGACACCAGGACCTCAGGCCTCTCATTGCGACTCCTGCTGCAACGCCCCCTTATTCTGCTGCCTGCGACAGAAAATTTTTGGCCACTGCCCGTTCCCTCTGAAGGGCCTGTCACTTGTCTGTCTGACATACTGTATAATGAAAGAATTACATTTAAATTAAAATAATACCCCCCAAAAAAGGCTGAAGTACAATGTATCTTCACCACAGAACGGCAATTAAGACGTATTCTTTTTCCTATTACTACACCCCAAACGGCTAATGGAACGTACTTATATTTCCTTTTAATACATCAAGTAAATGGCTGTAGTACAATGTAATGTCACCGCAGAACGGCAATTAAGACATTTTTTTTTTTCTGATTAATAAACTCCCCCCCAAAAAAAGAATAACAATTACAATTCACCGCAGAATGGATTATAGGAAGTAGGTTTGTTTTCCTTCAATACACCCTGTAAATGGCTGTAGTACAATGTAACTTCGCCACAGAATGGCAATTAAGATGTATTTTTTTTCCCATTTCTACACCCCAAAAAAGAAATATAACAATCACAATTCACAGCAGAACGGCAAATGGGACGTACATATATTTCCTTTTAATACACCACGTAAATAACTGTAGTACAATGTAACTTCACTGCTGAATGACAATTAAGACATATATTTTTTTCTGATTAATAAACTCCCCCCCAAAAAAATAAATTACAATCACAATTCACCGCAGAATGGATAATAGGAAGTAGGTTTATTTCCCTTCAATACACCCCGTAAATGTCTGTAGTACAATGTAGCTTCACCGTAGAACGGCAATTAAGGCTACTTTCACACTAGCATTTTGAATTCCGTTTGTGAGATCCGTTTCAGGGATCTCACAAACGGTTCAAAACGGATCAGTTCAGCCCCAATGCATTCTGAATGGATAAGGATCCGTTCAGAATGCATCAGTTTGGCTCCGTTCCGCCTCCATTCCGCTCTGGATGCGGACACCAAACGGATCCGTCCTGACTTACAATGTAATTCAATGGGGACGGATCAGTTTTCACTGAGACAATATGGTGCAGTTGAAAACGGATCCGTCCCCCTTTGACTTTCAATGTAAGTCAGGACAGATCCGTTTTGACTTAGACTTTTTTTTTAAAGAATAATGCAAACGGACACAAGCGTTTGCATTATAGGTGCGGATCCGTCTGTGCAGATACCAAACGAATCCACACCTAACGCAGGTGTGAAAGTAGCCTAAGACGTATTTTCCTATTTCTACACCCCAAAAAAAGAAATATAACAATCACAATTTACCACAGAACGGCTAATGGAATGAATGTATATTTCCTTTTAAATGGCTGCAGTACAATGTAACTTCACCGCTGAACGGCAATTAAGACATATCATTTTTCCTTTTTTTTCTTCAATTAATACACCCCCAAAAAAAGTAAAACAATGTAAAAATCAATGCAGAACGGCAAATAGGACGTACATATCTTTCCTATTAATACACCCCATAAATGGCTGTAGTACAATGTAACTTCACCACTGAACGGCAATTATGACATATATTTTTCCTTTTTTTCTCTCCTATTAATACACCCCCCAAAAAAATGTAAAACAAAATAAAATAAACGTAGAACGGCTAATAGAATGTACGTATCTTTCCTATTAATACACCCCATAAATGGCTGTAGTACAATGTAACTTCACCGCTGAATGGCAATTATGGCATATTTTCCTTTATTTTTTCCAATTAATACACCCCCCCAAAAAAAGTAAAACAATGTAAAATCAACGCAGAACGGCGAATAGGACATACGTATTGTAGAAAGGCGCTAGGGGCCGTCATTGATGGAAGGTATGTGTCACCGAGATTCCTGGCCTCGGTGAGGTAAGAGCCGGTAGTATTAAGTGTCAGCGGCAGCTAGTGCTGACTGACACTGTTTTGTTGTTAGTATGGCTGTAAAGCCGATCCGGGCCGGTTCTTACTGGGAGTAGCCAAAGTGCTGGGTGGGTGGCTGCTCCCTACGTACCACGCCGGGTCGTTTTTGGCCTGTATAAAACCCTGCCAGCAGTTTTTCCTCCATCTGACAGAGAAGCTGGGAAGTTTCTGTGTTTTAGGACCTGTGAATTTGTGCCGTGCTAAAGGGCTGAGAGCTGCATGTCAGGAAACAGGCCCCTAAAGCCTGCTGTGGACTGCGGATGGAAAACTGCTAACCAGGTGAAGATTTTGTTCTATGGACATTGCATGGTGTGAACAAACACCAAGACTGTGAATGGTCATTTTGTTTTTCCTTATGTGTGAATAAACACCGAACTGTTTAAGTTAAAGACTTTGTGATTGCCTCTATACTGCGTCCGCTAGCCTGTCTACCAGAGCAAAACCCCACAGTATATTTCCTATAAATACACCCCGTAAATGGCTGTATCACACAGAACTTGCACCCCAATAACAAGCAAGGTTTGCTGGAATTTGCTGATTGGCCACATGCATGGCATTGTGGGTGATCCCTCTTTCTCAGAGTTCTTTGCTCCATGTGCTAACACGTGCAGCAGCCATTTTAGGAAAAAATGTGAGTCGTTACCACGAAGCGTGAGGAAATTCGGCTTCAGTGCGAATCATATTTTTCCTGAAATTCAAATCAAATTCCACTTCGTCGGCTTCGATTCGCTTATCTCTATCAATAACAGTAAAACTGTATACAGTGAAACCCATTTGATACAACCACCCAAGATTGCACTGAAAAGTGGTCTTCTAGAGATTGATCTTCTGCAAGACCCATATTCTGCATATTGCAGTATATGGTGGAAGTAAAAATCTGACACAAGAAATCCGATCTGAATGAGGTATCGTCTTGGAGAGATTTCACTGTACTACCAATACATGTAGGTACCAAGAACACTGCTCCAATGAGAGTCATGGCTAGGCAATGAAGAGGAATCTTCTCCCTGATGAATGTACTAAAGACTTGACTTACCTGGGTTATGATTAAGAACATTGCCTTTGAAACATGTTAACCTGCGGTGGAGGGTGGTGAAGTCTCATATATGTACTTTTAACCGGAATTGAAATAAAGACAACGTTTATTTCAGATGCTGGAGATTTTCTAATTTATTCAGTTGTGAAAAGGACAGGTCCGGTCCACTCCGTGCACATGTATGGTTAGCTGGAACTTTTATACTCATAAATGTTGACTTACCTCTTCTAATAACCACTGACACCAATGTTGTACTTTACATGTATGGACATACAGGACGCACATGAGAAACACAACAGAGCCCATAAAGATGCCACAAAATGGGGAAGATGAAGAGTGGGCCAACAGGGCTCTGTACATATGTGTGGATGGAAGGCGTAATGCCCCATGACTCTCCTTATATCTATACATTGATTGTTCCCAAGGAAATGGCGATCCGATATGAAAATTGTCCAAACCTTTACAAATGACTTGGAATTATGACAAGTGGATGCAGGCTCTTGTGAATGGATAGGTGGTTGTACATGAACACATCAGCAGCTTCTACGTGAGCTCTCAATTCGGACACACAATTCAGGTAGCATGGTGGCTCAGTGCTTAGCGCTGGGGTCCTAGGTTCAAAAACGACCAAAGACAACATCTGCACTGAGTTTGTATGTTCTTCCTGTGTATGTGTGGGTTTCCTCCGGGTACTACGGTTTCTTCCGAAGACATACTGATAGGGAACTAAGATTTTGAGCCCCATTGGGGACAGCTTGAGGCTAATGTCTGTAAAGCACTGCGCTATATAAGTGTGTAAAATAAATACATGGTGAGATGCCTTAAGGTGCCCATACACCTTCAATAGCTGTAATCTGAACACTCATTAATCCGACTGCTGTTCCTCCCAACTTCCCCATAGACATACATGCTTGGTGTCTTAAATGGGGAGAAAGGAGAAAGAGTATTTCCCTGGGAAATAAAAGGATTTAGCATTGAAATTCAGTGCACCCAACCCTAATTTTCTTTCCCCTGACATCATGTCGGAGAAGAGTTAGGCTACTTTCACACTAGTGTTCAGAGCGGGTCCGTCTGATGTCTGCTCAGACGGATCCGCTCCTATAATGCAGACGTTTGTATCCGTTCAGAACGGATCCGTCTGCATTATAACTTAGAAAAAATTCTAAGTGTGAAAGTAGCCTGAACGGATCCGTCCAGACTTTACATTGAAAGTCAATGGGGGACGGATCCGTTTGAAGATTGAGCCATATTGTGTCATCTTCAAACGGATCCGTCCCCATTGACTTACATTGTAAGTCTGGACGGATCCGCTTGCCTTCGCACGGCCAGGCGGACACCCGAACGCTGCAAGCAGCGTTCAGGTGTCCGCTTGCTGAGCGGAGCGGAGGCTGAACGCTGCCAGACTGATGCATTCTGAGCGGATCCGCGTCCACTCAGAATGCATTAGGGCTGGACGGATGCATTCGGGGCCGCTTGTGAGCCCCTTCAAACGGAACTCACAAGCAGACACCCGAACGCTAGTGTGAAAGTAGCCTTAGTTGCTTGCATACATAGTGAGTGAATTGTCGGCCAGCTCCATCAAAAATGCAGATTTTGATGTGTATGGGGGCCTTTATTGACATACATAGGCCCCCCACTGTGGTATCCAGCCCCACCCTTCTCTTTATACAATGTTCAGATCATCATCTCAACTCACTTCAGTCACATAATTAATGCAGGGACTAGGACAATTGTTCTAAATGTTACTAAATGTCATGTAGTTGTGTTTGTTATTTTAGACAATATACTGTGTGCTAAATGAAAGGATTGATTCCCCTGGCCATCAGCACCCTTGTAATTCGGTTACTGGAGATTCTTAGCAGTGATACCAATTTACTTCTAGTGTATTCAGCTATTATTAGGAGGGTTCAGGAAATCCGAAGAAGGAACCACCCATATTCGCATACAAAGTGGCAATGTTGACTTTTTGGAGATTTCCAAAAGTAGACAATGACAATGGAATCTGCACAAACATGACTAAGCTGTTCGGCCAGATTGCATTTCTTGGCAGCTGTCATGTTTTAGGTTAGTAATTGATAATATAAGGTGGTTGTAAGTGTTGATCAGAGAAAGAACCTCATTATAGAGAACAGTTGAATTATTTTATGTTGAGATGGATGAAATTTCAGTCCTTGTTTTTAAAAGGGAATTTTAGATGACCATCTTTATAATAAATGATTCAGATGAGGGGCTGATTGCAGGCACACCATGTTTAGCTGGATATTTCCTTTTCCTGCCGGAGCCCATTGACTATAATGGGACGCGGCAGAGATCTGGAAGGTCTCTGGAATGAGTACAAGCACCGGTTTTTGTCCGGCTGAATCACGGCACCCATTCTAGAAACAAACCCGATCCCTGCCAGGTCCTATTATAGTCAATGAGGTCTGGCCGTACTTCGCCCTATTCGGCTATGCCAGATATGATGAACTCTGGCAGGCTGTTCCTCTTCCGGAACATCCTGCCAGAAGATTATAACGTTAGTATGAAGCTAGCCTAAACAATGCAAAACATAAAGGCAACCATTGTCTAGTAGAAATTACAAGCACAAAAACTGACCCTTATTCCGATGTTATACTGGTAGAGCATGTCAGAACTGGTATTTCTGCTTCTGAAGAATAAGACAGCGAAAATCATTATTCTTAGTCATTGATCACTCAGGGTGTTGTCTAAACAAGACAGACCAGTTACTTATAAACCGTTATAGTAGCTGTGCAAATAGGCGTGGGCAGGCACTGTCTATAGTTAGAAATTAACTTACCTTCTAGAATTTACCAACGGACTGATTCGATCGAACTATAAATTCTTCACAGAATAGGGACACTGGACTGTTAGGTTTGTGAAATCACCGTGTAGAGCAATGTGATTTCATGTTGAATCAGCATAGTGTTAGGCCTCATGCTATCTGCCCATTGACCCATTCATTTCTATGGGGCCATGCACACATAGATATTTTTTGCCGATCTGCATGGCCGTTGCATATTATAGATCAAATCCTATACTTGTCTGTGTTGTGGATGAGAATAGCCCTTTCTATGGGAGTGAGAAATATGCAGAATGCACATGGAGGTTATCCGTATTTTGCAGATCCGTTGTTTTTAGACCAAAATATAGACGCGGTTGTGTGCATGAAGCTTTATACTTTTCTCATTTTCTGAGCTCAATTAGGCACCAGGGTCCAAATATAACTGCTACCACTGCTTCTAATGCTTTCTACCATTGCTCACACTGCACCTCTTAGGCCCCTTTCACACGGGCGAGTATTCCGCGCGGACGCAATGCGTGAGTTGAACGCATTGCACCCGCACTGAATACCGACCCATTCATTTCTATGGGGCTGTTCACATGAGCGGTGATTTTCACGCATCACTTGTGCGTTGCGTGAAAATCGCAGCATGCTCTATATTCTGCGTTTTTCACGCAACGCAGGCCCCATAGAAGTGAATGGGGTTGCGTGAAAATCGCAAGCATCCGCAAGCAAGTGCGGATGCGGTGCGATTTTCACGCACGGTTGCTAGGAGACGATCGGGATGGAGACTCGATCATTATTATTTTCCCTTATAACATGGTTATAAGGGAAAATAATAGCATTCTGAATACAGAATGCATAGTAAAATAGCGCTGGAGGGGTTAAAAAAATAAAAAAAAATTTAACTAACCTTAATACACTTGCTCGCGCAGCCGGCATCTCTTCTGTCTCCTTTGCTGAACAGGACCTGTGGTGACGTCACTCTGGTCATCACATGATCCATCACATGATCTTTCACCATGGTGATGGATTAAGATCACTAAGGTGAGTTAAATTATTTTTTATTTATTTTTTAACCCCTCCAGCGCTATTTAACTATGCATTCTGTATTCAGAATGCTATTATTTTCCCTTATAACCATGTTATAAGGTAAAATAATACAATCTACAGAACACCGATCCCAAGCCCGAACTTCTGAAGTTCGGGTTTGGGTACCAAACATGCGTGATTTTTCTCACGCGAGTGCAAAACGCATTACAATGTTTTGCACTCGCGCGGAAAAATCGCGGGTGTTCCCGTAACGCACCCGCACATTTTCCCGTCTGAAAGAGGCCTTAAGGTGGACATACACATCAGATTGGTTGGTGATTAAACAGCAGTTGAACAAATTATTGTACAATTATTTCGCAGACACGGCCATACACATTTTAGTCCATATTGGCCATACAGTTGTTCATACTGACCATACATGATCAATGAAACTGGGCAATGAATGAAAGCTATTTCCGGGAACGTTCTTTCAAAGAAAGATCTATCATCCATAAACAATATTTCTTTAAATGAAAGATCTTTCGTCTGACTATTGGGCTAACATAATAAACATGGCTGACTTCTTTTTCAGGTGATGATGGTCTGTCATTGGTTGACTAAAAAGATTGTTTGTTCTTAAAGTTCACCTGACGTACTATGTTACTATGAATGATGGCTTTGGTTGAAATTGTCTGTTTTGATCAACTTGATGTGTATGGCTAGCTTTAAGCTGGCCATACATTTAAGATAGTGATCAGCAGCATTACAGCCAATCAGTCGTCCTTGGAATCATTTGTACGTTTGATCCCATGAACTAAACTGACTGACCAGGGAGTCAGTATTTTTATAAAAACTGACTCCCTGGTGCTTGTGTACAATGGCAAGTGATCAGGGCCGCCATCAGGGGGGTACAGCCGATACCCCAGTAAGGGGCCCGGACCCCAGGGGGGCCCGGCCAGTTCCAATTTTAATTTAATTTTATTTATTTTTTATTTTTTTTGCCATTTGTCAGTGACTTCATTGCGTCGCTAGAAGGGGGCAATTGATTATTCCTTGCCCGTTCTCCCCCTCCCCCCCGCTGATTCTCGTATACCTTCAGACTGCAGTCCCCTTTAAAAGGCTCTGACTCTCTGAGCCGCTGCACAGAGGAACGCAGCTGCGCAGGTGACGTCAGACGCTGGCCGCTGCCTAACGCCGCCGCCGCCTGCCTGCCAGCCACTGCCAGACAGTCAATTCTGGTTTGCAGACTTGCAGCCAGGAGCGGCGGCGGGAACTTCTGGGACTGGAAACTTGGAAAGAACTTTTGTGGAAGCCTGCCCTAGTGCCCTCGCCCCTCTTAGCCAGCCCAGGAAGGAGTCAGTGCCAGCTCCATGCTCCAGCCTCCACTCCATCACATGTTGGACGGACCCCAATGATTCAGGTTACTTGTTTCCATAAATAATGTTATCATTTTACTGTTAATGGTGGCATACAGTATTTTTTCAAAGCAGAACACACAGCTAAATGGCTGGGGCTGGGTGGGCTGGCAAGGGAGGGGTTAATAACAATAAGTGATGGAGGATCATGGCCCTGTGGGATAATCCAGAAATGTGGCATACTGAGCTGAGCTATTTCAAAGGCTCCAAATTATTTATTTTCATATTGATCCTTATGTTGTCTACTTGGCTAGGCAGCTCTATGTTGTGTAGTCTTTGCTCGGGGGTAAAATGCAAAGCTGTTTTCTATATTATCCCACAGGGCCATGATCCTCCATCACGTATTGTTATTAACCCCTCCCTTGCCAGCCCACCTAGCCCCATTTAGCTGTGTGTTCTGCTTTGAAAAAAATGTTTAGGCCATGAAGGGGTTAATTAAGTGTTGCAGGGGGTGGGGGGTGTTATTGTGCATATTGTGTTTGGGATCCATTTAACAAGTTTGACCAGTTGGGTTTGAGAGTGGTTGAGTGTCGTCCACAGATTCCCCCCATAACAGTGTGTCGTCCACAGATTCCCCCCATAACAGTGTGTCGTCCACAGATTCCCCCCATAACAGTGTGTCGTCCACAGATTCCCCCCATAACAGTGTGTCGTCCACAGATTCTCCCCATAACAGTGTGTCGTCCACAGATTCCCCCCATAACAGTGCGTCGTCCACAGATTCCCCCCATAACAGTGCGTCGTCCACAGATTCCCCCCATAACAGTGCGTCGTCCACAGATTCCCCCCATAACAGTGCGTCGTCCACAGATTCCCCCCATAACAGTGCGTCGTCCACAGATTCCCCCCATAACAGTGCGTCGTCCACAGATTCCCCCCATAACAGTGCGTCGTCCACAGATTCCCCCCATAACAGTGCGTCGTCCACAGATTCCCCCCATAACAGTGCGTCGTCCACAGATTCCCCCCATAACAGTGCGTCGTCCACAGATTCCCCCCATAACAGTGCGTCGTCCACAGATTCCCCCCATAACAGTGCGTCGTCCACAGATTCCCCCCATAACAGTGCGTCGTCCACAGATTCCCCCCATAACAGTGCGTCGTCCACAGATTCCCCCCATAACAGTGCGTCGTCCACAGATTCCCCCCATAACAGTGCGTCGTCCACAGATTCCCCCCATAACAGTGCGTCGTCCACAGATTCCCCCCATAACAGTGCGTCGTCCACAGATTCCCCCCATAACAGTGCGTCGTCCACAGATTCCCCCCATAACAGTGCGTCGTCCACAGATTCCCCCCATGACAGTGCGTTGTCCACAGATCCCCACCATAACACTGTAACAGTAAACCTTGTGCTTTTAAGGTGTTTTTTCTTAAATGTGCCAGGGGAAGATTGCTAGGGCAGCTTAGAACAGGTAGTGTAGTTAGTGTTAGTGTAGGGTCCTGCTTAAAAGAGTTTACCTTGTCGTGGTAGCAGGCTTCATATTATTTGGTCAAAAAAAAATTCCCTACTGAAATCACTGATTATCACTTTTTGCTGTCTTTGTAGTTGTAAAAAAAATAATGAAATTGGGGGTGGAGGGGGGCCAGTAGGTGGAGTCAGGACGGATTCTAAAGGGGGCGGGGTAGGAGGGGGGGGCCCAGGGCTTGAGCTGTGTAAGGGGCCCCAAAATTTCTGATGGCAGCCCTGCAAGTGATTGACTGAATTCAGCTGATCATGCCATTAACATGCAGTTTCGGCCAATGAACGGCTGAAGTTTTCCAGCACGGTGGATTACATTTTCGGCAGACAGGAGTCTGACATTGGCGATAGCTCTAGTTTCTCACAGGTCAGTTGGCCAAAATGGCAGACTTTAATCTTATGTGTAAGGCGACCTTTAGACAGACTGCTTGAAGAAGATGGTATTACCGCCCAGCATGTTGAATTTAATGCATTGGCTGCCATAATAAATTCCTAACTTGCAAAAATATTTGTACAGCCACATTTGGCAAATCCACAGCGGATTTTTTTGGCAGCAGAAAATTCCCACCAAATCGTTTGTATTGTAATCTAGTTTTCGGTGCATAAATAGTGTGAATTTGCTGGCAATTGCTACCTTTTCAAATGGTGAAATCTACTGCAAAAATAGACTGCATGATTTGACGTGCTGAGGATTTAAAATCCCCCCAAATGTTGTATGTGGGTTTGAAAAGGTTGAATCTTTCCGCAGCATGTGGATGAGGTTTTTTATAATCTCATCCCCTTTGCTGCTACTGTAAATGCCGCAGACTTTCCGCACTCAATTTTGCTTCAAAAAATCTGCAGAGTTTATGCCACATGTGGCCATACCCTAATTGCTTACCACAAGGAGTAAAGGTTTCTTGAGATGGGGACTAAGGGCTCATTCACATGACTGTATAAATGGGTCCGCATCCGCTCCGTACCCATTCATTTCCGCATCCGTAGTTCCGTTCCGTGGCCCCGCAAAAAAGATAGAGCATGTCCTATTCTTGTCTGCAATTGCGGACAAGAATAGGCATTTTCTATCATAGTGCCGGTCATGTGCGGTCCTCAAATTGCAGAAACGCACACGGGCCAGTGTCTATGTTTTGCGGATCTGCATTTTACAGTAACACAATGGTAACACAATGGTGAAAACACTTAACCCACGGTGCTCCCTTGGTTGAAAGCATTCAGCTACTCCTTCCTGCTCTAGATACACGCTTACATTATGCATTAGATATGTGCTACATTGTAACAGCAGAGGGCACTCAACACTGACTCATGTGGTTGAGCAACTTATATAATTTCTATGGACACATTTCAGTCAAACTTTTTCAGTTCTCATATACTGTACTAAAGTCCATGGTATCTAAGGTGGCCTCACTAAAATCAAGTCAACAGCAAAGGTCACTCAGCAACCAGAACGAGAATCTGACCACTGCTTCATAAGCAGATGTCCACCACCAGGACACCACTGTTTCACTGATGACATGGACAGACAGTAACAAATAGCCCTTTCATGACACATAAACATTCACACATCTCATAGGTCCTAGACTGCTATCCTTATTGATTTACCATGATATTTATTATGGACATGAGGATTCTTGAGCCTAAGTTATGTGTGTGAGATCTTCTGGTGACAGGCAATGCTATGGTCTTGTCAGCTTTAGCACTGAGCTGCAGACTCAAAGAGGAGAAAGCTGCACATTCCAGACCCATGAATCTTCTCAGACTATACACAAAATGCCAAGTCAAGTCATCTGTGCCATAAAATATCACAGCAAAGGCAAATATAGGATTTAACAATGCAACATTAATTTTATATCAATTCAGTTTTCACAGATATACAGCACTGTTATTAAGCTCTTATCGTTATCAGACCGGTTTGTCTGAAGATCTGTATCTGTAGACAGTATAATCTGGAGCCAAACACCTTTGGATGTCTGTTCTCTGGAAACAGATAAATCATATGGGTTGTAACTTTCCGCTCATATTTTACTGAGATAAGCAAAACTGGCTTTTGTAGGAATACTCAGATAGGCAAAAGTATATGCTATTATGGAAATTTCAATTATCAGACAAAAATTTATCTTTTAGTTATGCAAATTAATTCTTGTTAGACAGTCCTCCAAAAGAAATAGCGACCCATCTGTAGACAGCTATATTAGGGTTCTTAACCCTTATTAGTACAAGACACTGTACTGATTGGCTGGGTGAGGTGCAGCTTAGGGGAGGTACTGGTTCTAATTGAAGAGACCAAGTGGGTCAATAGAGACTCATTTTTGGGCAATGCTCCATGGGAAGTATGCAAATTAGCTGGTGTCAACCAAACCAAAGATTCCTTAAAAAAAAAGAGTGACCCACCTGCAGACAATTGTTTCTGGGCCCGTTGTCAGTATAGAGCAGGGTACTAGTTGGCTGCATAACATGCCGCTCAGGGGAGGTGCCGATTCTCATTGAAGAGACCCAGCGGGTGTAAGGAGACTTATTTTCAGGGAATACTCCAAGGGAAAAATTATACTGATTAGTTCATGGCACCCAAAGACCCAAAAACAAGAATGACTGTACACTGTACAGCATGCTACTGATGATTGAAAATGTATCATACGTTTAAGTTCTAGTGGTCCTCTTCATAGGGACAAATATAATTCAAAAATATCAACTGGATCCTACACTAGGTATGGCCATAAAAGTTAGATATTTGTTGGCATATCCTAGCAATTTTGACATGATCTAACAAAAATCAGAAGATTGGTAGTCCCTCAACATCTGCTACCAAGGGAACAAAGATCAGACGGGTTGGACTATAAAGACAAAGATAAGCAGCTCATGTGTTATTTATAGTAGCCACTTATCTCACACCCCTTATTTAAAGCATCATGCCTATTTGGTGGAAGTAAACAGGAATGTTTATGGTGAGGATGAGGAAGAACAGATTGCAAGCAGTTTGGAGCCCTTCACTTATGGACTTCAATGATGAACATTGTATTTGAGTCCCTTAGTAATTCATAGGTTACATTATCAGGTTCAGTGTGTTCAGTGGGAAAAATCTTTTAGGAAACACTCTAAGAGCCTTCATCACAGATTCAAGATCACATGACAGAAACCTGACAGACTCCATTAAAGTCAATACGGTCCATCAGGCCCTGTTGTGTTCATCATGTAATGGATCTGGTACTTCCTTTATTAAAATTTTTCTACTCCTATAACAGGGCAGAACAAAATAAATAAAGTATGGCCTTGGCCTTACATGAAGCTACAATGTATGGTCATACACCACATTAGATAAATGTAGGCCAAAACAGCTGATATCAGGACTGGCTGACCACCTAATGTGCATGTGGCCTTCTGATCTCCGCCAACAGCAGAGAACAGGGGAAATCAGGCTCGAGCAGCTGGATGTCAACTACTCGATTCTTTTGTTCTCGGGAAGATAAGCCACTGCCAGAGGTGTCTGACAACACCTTTTCACCCCTCTCCCCATTCAGAACACATGCACACTTGGTGTATGGAGGGGTTAGGAGAGATTGCTGTCAGCTGAACAAGCGTTTTGATTACAGCTATTTAATGTATATGGCCAGTCTTGGAATGAAGAGACCATAGTGCAGTCAAATATTTTTCTTAAAGATTGACGCCCGCTATGCAAGGAACAGCCCCATTCACTGGAATAGAGCTGTGTTGCAGTTCCCTGCACAGTCGGTGGGCTGAAGATATGCCGAAATACCTTCATAACTTTGTTTTTTGGATCAATGGGGGTCTAACATGTCAGACCACCACTGATCATAATGTTATTCTAGCAATATTCCATTACATTAAATAGTAGGATTACCCCTTTAAAGAACACTGTGACTATATAGCCAGGGAAACCCTTGGACTACCTTCATGATCATTGAAAGGGTATAATTATAGGGGTTGCAGAGGCAGCAGTCACATTTAGGCCCTGGGGCCTAAGGGGGTCCAACGTCCCCACTGACACATTAGAAGACACCAGTATTATATTGTCAGGTGAGCAGTCCTGTTAACAATTTTGCATTGGTGCACTGGCACAATTGGCGACTATCTGGGGACATTTCTGAAAATCAGTAGCTAAGGCCTCTTTCACACTTGCGTTGTCCGGATCCGGCGTGTACTCCACTTGCCGGAATTACACGCCGGATCCGGAAAAACGCAAGTGTACTGAAAGCATTTGAAGACGGATCCGTCTTCAAAATGCTTTCAGTGTTACTATGGCAGCCAGGACGCTATTAAAGTCCTGGTTGCCATAGTAGGAGCGGGGGAGCGGTATACTTACAGTCCGTGCGGCTCCCGGGGTGCTCCAGAATGACGTCAGAGCGCCCCATGCGCATGGATGACGTGCCATGCGATCACGTGATCCATGCGCTTGGGGCGCCCTGACGTCACTCTGGAGCGCCCCGGGAGCCGCACGGACGGTAAGTATGCTGCTCCCCCACTCCCCGCTACACTTTACCATGGCTGCCAGGACTTTAGCGTCCCGGCAGCCATGGTAACCATTCAGAAAAAGCTAAACGTCAGATCCGGCCATGCGCCGAAACGACGTTTAGCTTAAGACCGGATCCGGATCAATGCCTTTCAATGGGCATTAATTCCGGATCCGGCCTTGCGGCAAGTCTTCAGGATTTTTGGCCGGAGCAAAAAGCGCAGCATGCTGCGGTATTTTCTCCAGCCAAAAAAACGTTCCGTTCCGGAACTGAAGACATCCTGATGCATCCTGAACGGATTTCACTCCATTCAGAATGCATTAGGATAAAACTGATCAGGATTCTTCTGGCATAGAGCCCCGATGACGGAACTCTATGCCGGGAGAAAAGAACGCAGGTGTGAAAGAGCCCTTAGGTTTCAGCTTACAAATGTTAATGTGTACTGCACTCTTCACAGGGACTATAGTAACAGCCTGGGTTGTAAAGTCACTACCATCTGCCCCTGGACACAGGCTACTAAGGTACATTTGCTATACTTAGCACTTGCTGTTTAATTAGTTTATTCTCAGTTTAATATTACCAGTCACACTCTCTATCTCCCCAAAGTAATGGGAGGAAGTATATACAGACACAACTGTCCCGCTGCCAGCGCACCATAAAGATACTTGCTACTACTTGTAAAAAAAGAGCAGTTTCCATAGGTCAGATAATTACTCCACTGAATACTAGCAATTCCGGATCCCTCCTGGCTGCTCATATATGTGCATTTTCCAAACAACATGAAATTGTCCACAAAAGCCATCAAAGCCAGGACACGTCCCAGACGAGATTTAACAATATAACCAGCAGTTTTCCTGTTATGAGAAATTTTGTGTTGTACAATAACGCCCTTCCTGACATGACAACCATGACACCTGGCAAAATTAGATCAAGCGGGCTGGGTCCCTGCCTCCAGTGTTTTACTTCCATGTTTTACAGCCTGTATATTCCAGAGCTGCAATCTCAATTCTAAAGCCTTTAGCACTAACATTTTGCTCTCTGGTGTGCACAAAGCAATGACTGCTCTGGTGATCTTCATTTTGAGAACACCGCTGTACAGTAGCCTAGTAAAACGTTTGTTTACTGTGCCGAAAGTGAACCAGCAAAATGATAAATTTAGCTCTGAGCCATAATACAGGATGTAACACAGGCTCAGTGCAAGACAAAATCAATGCATGAATATACCCATAATTCAGGGAAAACATACCCAATATAGTATAACTCTGGGCAAAAACTTGACGTTAGATAGGGAGCCCCTCTATCTGTATACCAACCAGCAGTGGAAGTATTGC
Organism: Bufo bufo; assembly: GCF_905171765.1. Taxonomy (NCBI): domain Eukaryota; kingdom Metazoa; phylum Chordata; class Amphibia; order Anura; family Bufonidae; genus Bufo; species Bufo bufo. The sequence goes on from NC_053391.1 coordinate 580,307,634, forward strand.
TTGTGGAGCCTGATCCTGCAGTTATACCCTCCTTTATCCATCCCCTATTTCTTACTAACCAACCAAATATAATTTAGCAACAGGGTGACATATGGACTCGAATATGGTTACAGGATAAGACTACTCACAGAGTTTGTAGCCTGTAACCATGGAGACATAAAAATAATGACAATTAGAAAATTTTCCATTTTTGTAGATTCACACTGAAGGCATCAAAACTATGAATTAACACATGTGGAATTATATACATAACAAACAAGTGTGAAACAACTGAAATTATGTCATATTCTAGGTTCTTCAAAGTAGCCACCTTTTGCTTTGATTACTGCTTTGCCTACTCTTGGCATTCTCTTGATGAGCTTCAAGAGGTAGTCCCCTGAAATGGTTTTCATTTCACAGGTGTGCCCTGTCAGGTTTGATAAGTGGGATTTCTTGCCTTATAAATGGGGTTGGGACCATCAGTTGCGTTGAGGAGAAGTCAGGTGGATAGACAGCTGATAGTCCTACTGAATAGACTGTTAGAATTTGTATTATGGCAAGAAAAAAGCAGCTACGTAAAGAAAAACGAGTGGCCATCATTACTTTAAGAAATTAAGGTCAGTCAGTCAGCCGAAAAATTGGGAAAACTTTGAAAGTAAGGGCTATTTGACCATGAAGGAGAGTGATGGGGTGCTGCGCCAGATGACCTGGCCTCCACAGTCACCGGACCTGAACCCAATCGAGATGGTTTGGGGTGAGCTGGACCGCAGAGTGAAGGCAAAAGGGCCAACAAGTGCTAAGCATCTCTGGGAACTCCTTCAAGACTGTTGGAAGACCATTTCAGGGGACTACCTCTTGAAGCTCATCAAGAGAATGCCAAGAGTGTGCAAAGCAGTAATGAAAGCAAAAGGTGGCTACTTTGAAGAACCTAGAATATGACATATTTTCAGTAGTTTCACACTTGTTTGTTTTGTATATAATTCCACATGTGTTAATTCATAGTTTTGATGCCTTCATAGTCATGAAAATAAAGAAAACTCTTTGAATGAGAAGGTGTGTCCAAACTTTTGGTCTGTACTGTATATACCAGCCACATTTTGCTGAACAGAACAGCCAGAGGCCTCATGCACACGACCGTTCCGTTTTTTGCGGTCCGCAAAAAAACAAAAGCCCTTGTGTGCCTTCCGCAATTTGCAGAACGGGCGGCCGTCAATATAAATGCCTATTTTTGTCCGCAAAGCGGCGGCTCGGATGCGGACCCAAACAACGGCCGCGTGCATGAGGCCAGACCCTAATAGAACATTCCTATCCTTGTCCGTAATGCGGACAATAATAGGACAGGTTCTATTTTTTGCAGAATGGCCATGCGGACATACAGACACGGAACGCACACAGGGTCACTTCAGTTTTTTTTGCAGCCGCATCGAAGTGAATGGTTCTGCATAGGGCCACAGGAAAAACTCCAGAGAGGACACGAAAAAAAAATACACTTGTGTGCATGAACCATAAGGGTTATGTTTTATGACCTATTCATAGTATTTGAAATCTATGAAAGTTACCCCTTTAGAGGGTTTGCATGCACAGCTTCCTCTCTACTTTGTAGCCACCCACCTGTAGCCCTACCATGACTTACCTAACAAATGTTGGGAACCCCTCCTTCTCTTGATAGGTGGATGATACAGTTAGATATCCTGAGACATTTGGTTCCTGTAGACATGCCATAAATTATGGATCGAGAATACTCCTTTTCTTGTGGTCTGAAACGTTAAATAAGAAGAATCCTTTTCATTTAAACATAAGCTACTTTCTTTAGATATTGTGCACTCCTTAAAAAGCTGCCACTTACTTGGACAGCAGACAAGTAGAAATTCGTTTCTCAGCAGTTAAAATGTTTTGTTAATGTCCTCTCATAAATTCCATTCAGTCACCCAGAGCCCCGGAAGGTCACACTTCACATAGACCTCCATACTAGTACTGCTAATCCTTCACTACTTTTATGAAAACACATTAGCACTTGTTGATGTCCCCAAGATAATAGCATAAAACAAAGCTCACTGCTGTCCATTAAACTGCTGGAGGTTCACATGGAGGTTGCCTTGCTAACATGTTTCAATAAAACACTGAAAAGGGCAAGACTAGAAAAAAAAAACACCAAAATATGTGGTCAGTATGAACTCTGGTCACTGGTGTGAACTATCTACAGAGAGCATATGTCTATAGACACCACATATGTACCACACTATGAATTGAAAAGTCAAACTGAATGTGGGCACATAGATGTAAGTAGATATATTTGCCAACAGCATCACTCAGTTTAAAAGAAGTCTGTCACCAACAAATTCACAGCACAAAGCCTTATAGGGCCAGCTGAGCTAGTTCTACAAGGCATTGTGCCTGGTTTAACAGTGAATTTCCTGGTCACAGGCTCCATTTAAACAATATAGCCTAATTTTATGACTTTTTTATAATCGCATATATATATAAAGATGCCTAAAAATATAAATTCCACACATGCCTAAATAGTGAAAGTGTTAATGGTACAGGCCATTTTGATCTTGGAGAATTTAGAAGTTAATAGTAGAATTTCTGGTGGTCCAGGGCAGTGAAGTTTACATGCTTTGTTCTTATGTCCCTCCAGTGGTCCAGTCTTTGGGGGCCTGTAGGAAATGGCCACACTTTAAACATGGCCATGGATATGTACAATGTAGAGATAGAGATGAACAAACTCTCTGAGATTCTGTTAGTTTCAGGGTCGGTGAATTTTCCAAAAAGTTTAGTTTGCCCCCAATTATACCTGAACCAAAGTTTCTCCAATTGCCCTGAAAATTGTTAATTATTTTAATAAATTTTTTCTCTTCCTCTCCTCCTTCCCCCCAAAGCTCTTGGACTTGAACGCAATGACAGCAATAGCAAAAAATGTCAGAGTGACACTGACATACATAGCTATGGATAAACACATGGTTGACAACGTTAACATACAGCGTGTTTAATAACACTTCACCATCAAATGTGTTATACTTTTATATATTACAAAGCTTCCCAAAAATTTTCCTTTATCTGGGGCAGATGATGTTTAAACAAACGGTGTTATGGGGAAAAAATGCCTTAACTAGATCAGAATGAGTGTCCATATCAAATGCACACCACCACTACACCATCCGTCCAGAGCCGAGGAAAATGACATTTAGGCAAAGATGCAGAAATGTGCCACATTTGCGGATCAACAAAATTTTCCATATAGGAGTGGCACTCTTGCTTGCCTGGCCAAGAGTCAATCCAACTACAAAACCTAGACCAGAGCCCAGATGTAATTTAGGCAAAGGAACAGAGGTGCGCAACATTTGTGGACTGTCAAGTCAAATTTTTCATAAAGCAGCAGTACTCTTGCTTACCTGGCCAACACCTCAGAAAAATTACATTTAGGCAAAGGTGCATAAACGAGCCACATTTGGAAACCACTGAGTCATATTTTCCGTAGAACAGCGGTACTCTCGCTTGCCTGGCCAAAAGTCCCAACACACCTCCAGGGATGCAACCCAGAAAAATTTAATTTAGGCAAAGGTGCGGAAGTGCAACACATTTACCAGAGCTAAGTGGTAGAGCAGCAACTGAACTGCCAGTAACTTGGCCAGGTGGGAGTTCAGCTTGTACATGAGCTAATTGCTGTTCGAGAATAGATTTCTCATGGCTCCCTATTCCATTACATATTTATGGAGCAGAACACGAGGAGGAGGAGTCAGGAGAAGAAGCAGCTGATGATGAAAAAGGACACTGTACTGCTTGGGGATGCAGGCTGGCTACCACAAAGAATACCTGTAGGAGGATGGCAGACTTGCTCTGATTGAGAATGCTGGCCACTTTTATTTCTCCACAGGATCCTGTGATACCACCAAACTGGCACCCAGGTCCTGTCCAACACACAAACATTGTCTCATGAGAGGCAGCCAGAGCGCTTCCGTTCCTCTGGACTGCCGGCGCTTTCCTATCTCATTGCAGCCCGGACGTTTGCGGCGTCCGGCTGTGCTTCAGGGTTCGAAGGCGTCTCTGTTGCCATGGTGACGGGGGACGCTGTACGTCCGACCGCACTCCTTCTGCTGGAGTGGTCGGCGTTCCCTGTCACCATGGGAACCAGGAGGGGCTGAGCGCCGAGCTAGGCACTCGGCTAGAGTCAGGGAGGTTGGGTCATGTGACGCTGGCCCACGTCACATGATCCCTCTCCTCCATTATTTAAACAGGCAACCTGCTGGCCACAGGTTGCCTGTGATTTTTGTCTCTTAGGCTGTGTGTATTGTAAGCTACTCTATTGATTGAACTCTGGAATTTGACCTTGACTGTTTCCTGACCTCCCTTTGCCTCATCCCTTGGTTCTGACGCTACATCTCGGATTCTGACCTCGGCTCGTTCTCGGATTTACCACCTGCCTCTTCCCTTTGTATTGACGTGACCTCCCGTACTGATCTCGGCTAGCTGACCCGCCTTTGCCTTCTCCTTCACAGGGTACCTCTCTCTTGCCCACTTCCTTGTCCATTTGTCTACCTGCTTCTCGCGTACCGTTCTCTGTCTTGCTGTCCGGTACCCTCTCTGTTCCTACCTCCCCTACCCGGCACTTACGGAGATTAGGGACCGTCGCCCAGTTGCACCCTGTCACCTAGGGCGGGTGGTGCAAGTAGGCAGGGACAGGGTTGAGGGTGGCAGTTTAGGGGGTGCGTCATATAGAAGAAACCGCAGCACTCTCCTGTCTTCAATTCAGTGGAATTTATTTCACCAGCAAAAAAATGCGACGTTTCGACCGTAAAGGTCTTTCTCAAGCAACACGATGTTGCTTGAGAAAGACCTTTACGGTCGAAACGTCGCATTTTTTTGCTGGTGAAATAAATTCCACTGAATTGAAGACAGGAGAGTGCTGCGGTTTCTTCTATATGACGCATCCAAGGGGGAACTTCTGACTGGCTCCCAACACGGCTGGCACCACCACAAGATAAGACTTTAATTTTTCGTTGTGCTGCTATACGCATTTTTTCCTATAGTTTAGGGGGTGCACTTCCTCTCTACCTTCCCTTCCCGTGACACATTGTCATAGCCCTCAGCTTTCCCAACACTTTTATCAGAGTGTAATATTTTATGGTGGGTTCCTTGGCACCCCTTCCGATTCCCAGATCTGTATTTTCCCCGAGTGCCACTGTCGCTACCACTGCCCCACCATCACTGTGGCTACAAGTGCCATCAGCACTACCACCAACACAGCTATGCATGGGGTCCTCCGTCTCTCACAGAACCTTCTCATGGCAGTCCAAACCCTGACTGCTCCACCACAAGTCATTAACAGGGAGACTCTCTTGACTATCTGCCAGAGTGCTTGTGGGGTTGTTGTTGCCTCTACTTAGGAAAAAAAGGCTTCCCACTAGAAGGGGGCAGTGAAGGACAGAAAGGAGACAACTAAAAGGGTTCTCTGAAGTTGCAATTAGGAGGAGCAGGAGAAATACTGTGGACCCTGGTTCCAAGGCATGTTGTCAGACTCAGAAGTGACCTCCACGTCATCCTGCCATGACTGGGAGGAGGAGTGAGTCAACCAATCCACAATCTTATCCTCTTTCTCCTCAATGGTAATTTTGGGTCATTCTGAAGCCAGGGAGAACTGTGGCCTACTACCACAACTTTTGGCTGGATAGCTTGTGCTGCTATTACCCATATTCTGGCTCTGGGATGAAAAGGCCTGGGTCTTTTGTTTTGAAACCTTCCATATTCTAGACATTTAATTATAAAGCCTAATGTAAACTCACGATTTTCATACACAGTCACACAAATTATGGAACAGTTAAAGAAAAATTGCAAGCGTGTTTTATGTGACTTGAAGACACAGGTGCAATTAAATGTCCTTCCTGTTCTACAAACACAGTGAATACTGCTATTGACAATTTAATTTGGGAATAATACAGTTTCAAAGAAGACATTTCTCTATTGTAGAAAACACCTTATGAACTTGTAATGCGACTATTCTCCCCCCCACACACCTACACCAACTATATATCGATGTAGGAAAGGCCGGTGTACGATTTTGCTACTGTGTTATGTGCATTGAAAAATGCAATTTCAGAAAAAAACTTTCTCTCCTGTAAAACACACGTTGCAAACTTGTAATACGACTATTCTTAACCCCACACCAATAATATAACAATGTAGGAAAGGCCAGTGTAAGATTAGACTACTGTGTTATTTGCTTTTAAAAATGTAGTTTCAAAAAAGACCTTTCTCTACTGTAAACCACACAATGCAAACTTGTAATGTGATTATTCTCCCCCCCACACACACCAACAATATAACGATTTTTAGGAAAAGCCGGTGTAAGATTTGAATTTTGACCACTGTGTTAAGGCTCATGCACACAAACAAATTTTTTTTTTCCATGCTGTTTTTTTGTGGCCCCCTATACGGATCCATTTACTTCAATAAAAAACAGAATGTACTTTGTGTGTATTCCATTTCCATCGATCCGCATTGCCGTTCCACAAATTTTTTTATTACGGACAAGGATACTGCAAAACAGACAATGGTCGTCTACATGAGCCCTTATTTGCTCTTAAAAACATGTTTAATTTCACTTTATATATTAAAAAAAAATAATCTTTGCTGTAAAATACAGACATAATGCACTGAAAAAAATACTATTGGGGTGCTGTGCTGACAATAATAATATGTAGAAACTTGAGATTTGGGGGGGGGGGGCAGCTGTATCTCTCTGTTCAAATGAGAAAAAAAAAAATTCTTACAGGTGGCTGGTTTTGTGGTGCAGAACAGAATAAATGAGGTTCTGCAGCTGCTGTATTATTAAGCTCTGTGCCCCAGCCCCTCATTTCCTCAAACTGCTTTGCCAGATACAAGTCCCTAGTATTCTACACAATTATTTATTTCCATTCTTCCCCTACACTGTCCCTGTTACCCTAGATAGAGGATATGCTTGTTTGTGACTCTATATACTAAGATCGTTTTCTGTCAGACACTGCACACACCCATCCGTCCTCATTAACAGCTCAACACAGAATGACGTTCTGCTCAGGCATCTCCCTGCCTGCTGCTCATCCAGGCTGGCTGTCAGCCTGCGAGCCAATCAGGGAAAGCACTGCGCTCTGTTTTACTGGATTAGGGTCCATTCACATGTCTGCAACTTGGGTCCGCATCCGTTCCGCAATTTGGCGGAACGGGTGTGGACCCATTCATTTTAAATGGGGCCAGAACGGATGTGGACAGCACACTATGTGCTGTCCGCATCCGCACTTACGGATCCGCACATGTTCTCCGTGTATAATAATTAGGGATGAGCTAATTTCATATTTTAAAATTCGAGTTCGGGTTTGGCTTGTTGTATAATCTGAATTGCGTTATGGATTCTGTTACATAGAAACATAGAATGTGTCGGCAGATAAGAACCATTTGGCCCATCTAGTCTGCCCAATATACTGAATACTATGAATAGCCCTTGGCCCTATCTTATATGAAGGATGGCCTTATGCCTATCCCATGCATGCTTAAACTCCTTCACTGTATTTGCAGTTACCACTTCTATAGGAAGGCTATTTAATGCATCCACTACTCTCTTAGTAAAGTAATACTTCCTGATATTACTTTTAAACCTTTGCCCCTCTAATTTTAAACTATGTCCTCTTGTAGCAGTTTTTCTTCTTTTAAATATTCTCTCCTCTTTTACCTTGTTGATTCCCTTTGTGTATTTAAAAGTTTCTATCATATCCCCTCTGTCTCTTCTTTCTTCCAAGCTATACATGTTAAGGTCCTTTAATCTTTCCTGGTAAGTTTTATCCTGCAATCCATGTACTAGTTTAGTAGCTCTTCTCTGAACCCTCTCCAAAGTATCAATATCCTTCTGGAGATATGGTCTCCAGTACTGCGCACAATACTCCAAATGAGGTCTCACTAGTGCTCTGTAGAGCGGCATGAGCACCTCCCTCTTTCTACTGGTAATTCCTCTCCCTATACACCCAAGCATTCTGCTAGCATTTCCTGCTGCTCTATGACATTGTCTGCTTACCTTTAAGTCTTCTGAAATAATGACCCCTAAATCCCTTTCCTCAAATACTGAGGTTAGGACTGTATCACTGATTTTATATTCTGCTCTTGAGTTTTTACGCCCCAGGTGCATTATCTTGCACTTATCAACATTAAATTTTAGTTGCCAGATTTTTGACCATTCCTCTAGTTTTCATAAATCCTTTTCAATTTGGTGTATCCCTCCAGGAACATCAACCCTGTTACAAATCTTTGTGTCATCAGCAAAAAGACACACCTTACCATCAAGGCCTTCTGCAATTTCGCTGATAAAGATATTAAACAATATGGGTCCCAGAACAGATCCCTGAGGTACCCCCCTGGTAACAAGACCATGGTCTGAATATACTCCATTGACTACAACCCTCTGTTGTCTGTCCCTCAGCCACTGCCTAATCCATTCAACAATATGGGAGTCCAAGCTCAAAGACTGCAATTTATTGATAAGCCTTCTATGTGGGACAGTATCAAAAGCCTTACTAAAGTCCAGATAAGCGTTGTCTACTGCGTCTCCGCCATCTATTATTTTAGTCACCCAATAAAAAAATCAATAAGATTAGTTTGACATGATCTCCCTGAAGTAAACCCACGCTGTTTTTCATCTTTCAATCCATGGGGTTTTAGATGTTCCACAATCCTCTCCTTAAGTATGGTTTCCATTAATTTCCCCACTATTGATGTCAGGCTTACTGGCCTATAGTTGCCCTATTCCTCCCTACTACCTTTCTTGTGAATGGGCACAACATTTGCTAATTTCCAATCTTTTTGGACGACTCCTGTTACCAGTGATTGGCTAAATAAATCTGTTAATGGTTTTGCTAGTTCACCGCAAAGCTCTTTTAATAGCTTTGGGTGTATCCCATCAGGCCCCTGTGACTTATTTGTATTCATTTTAGACAGCTGACTTATAACCTCTTCCTCTGCCTTTAGAGACATTCCGTTATTCATTCCATCATAATAGAAGTCTATGGGAAACATAACGGATCCGTCCCATTTCCGTTATGCTGAAGTCCTCTCCTGCATAACGGAAACGGGACGGATCCGTTATGCAGGCCATAAACTTCTATTATGACGGAATGAATAACGGAATGCCTCTAAAGGCATTCCGTTATGCATTCCGTCATGGAATTGCGTTATGGTCCGTGGTAACGGAATCCATAACGCAATTCAGATTATACCACAAGCCAAACCCGAACTCGAATTTCAAAATATGAAATTCGCTCATCCCTAATAATACTCATTAGCAAATTTACAGCTCAGGAGTCTGTAGGTGCAGAATATGACACAGCTTTAACCCCTTAAGGACACCGCCTTATTTCACCTTAAGGACCAGGCCATTTTTTGCAAATCTGACCAGTGTCACTTTAAGTGCTGATAACTTTAAAACACTTTGACTTATCCAGGCCATTCTGAGATTGTTTTTTTGTCACATATTGTACTTCATGACACTGGTAAAATGAAGTAAAAAAAAATCATTTTTATTTTTTTTAAAAATACCAAATTTACCAAAAATTTGTAAATAAATGACAAATTTCCAAGTTTCAATTTCTCTACTTCTATAATACATAGTAATACCTACAAAAATAGTTATTACTTTATATTCCCCATATGTCTACATCATGTTTGGATCAATTTGGGAATGATATTTTATTTTTGGGGGATGTTACAAGGCTTAGAAGTTTAGAAGCAAATCTTGAAATTTTTCTGAAATTTTCAAAAACCCACTCTTTAGGGACCAGTTCAGGTCTGAAGTCACTTTGTGAGGCTTACATAATAGAAACCACCCAAAAATGACCCCATTCTAGAAACTACACCCCTCAAGGTATTCAAAACAGATTTTACAAACATCATTAACCCTTTAGGTGTTCCACAAGAGTTAATGGCAAATGGTGATAAAATTTCAGAATTGAGATTTTTTGGCATATTTTCCATTTTAATCAATTTTTTCCAGTAACAAAGCAAGGGTTAACAGCCAAACAAAATGCTATATTTATTGCTATGATTCTGTATTTTGCAAAAACACCCCATATGTGGCCGTAAACTACTGTACTGGCACACAGTAGGGCGTAGAGGGAAAGGTGCGCCGTATAGTTTTTGGAAGGCAGATTTTGCTGGACTGGTTTATTTACACCATGTCCCATTTGAAGCCCCCCTGATGCACCCCTAGAGTAGAAACTCCATAAAAGTGACCCCATCTAAGAAACTACACCCCTCAAGGTATTCAAAACTGATTTTACAAACTTTGTTAACCCTTTAGGTGTTGCACAAGATTTAATGGAAAATAGAGATACAATTTCAAAATTTCACTTTTTTGGCAGATTTTCCATTTTAATAATTTTTTTCCAGTTACAAAGCAAGGGTTAACAGCCAAACGAAACTCAATATTTATGGCTCTGATTCTGTAGTTTACAGAAACACCCCATATGTGGTCGTAAACTGCTGTACGGGCACACGGCAGGGCGCAGAAGGAAAGGAATGCCATACGGTTTTTGGAAGGCAGATTTTGCTGGACTGTTTTTTTTTACACCATGTCCCATTTGAAGCCCCCCCTGATGCACCCCTAGAGTAGAAACTCCAAAAAAGTGACCCCATTTTAGAAACTACGGGATAGGGTGGCAGTTTTGTTGGTACTAGTTTAGGGTACATATGATTTTTGGTTGCTCTATATTATACTTTTTGTGAGGCAAGATAACAAGAAATAGCTTTTTTGGCACTGTTTTTTTTTGTTATTTACAACATTCATCTGACAGGTTAGATCATGTGGTATTTTTATAGAGCAGGTTGTCACGGATGCGGCGATACCTAATATGTATACAATTTTTTTTATTTATGTAAGTGTAGTGTCCCACTAGGTAAAGGTGGGCACTACACAAGGGCTAATATGACCATTGTAATGTATATGATGTTTGATGTGCATTTTCCTGTTTATCTGTGTATCAGGCCTGTTAGGGTGTAGTTCCTCCTCCTAGACAGTAGAGGGAGCTAGGGAACCCCTAATATATATAGGTAGGCCCAGGCAGGAAAAGGTAGTGTAGTCCAGGAGGCTAGTGAGTGCAGTATAGCCTGCCTAAGGTTCTTGAGCCAGAGTTAGCTCAGAAGTTGTTACCAGGGGAAGAGTTACCTCCTGAGAAAGCTGCAGTTCCTACAAAGTACAGTACAGAGCAGAGCAGAAGTGTTTCCAGCCAGACAAGTAAGCTGAAGGGCAGAATGATCTATCTAATGCAAGGGGACATATACCCGAGGAAGTTTCTTTACCAAGGATAAAGCCACTAATAGGGCATACGGGCCTTGGGATCAAGACAGACAGAAGTTCTGAGGAATAGTGCACAGGATTTCTGAGGAAAAGGTGCAGCCTGATCTGTGAGTGTATTTAACCCTCTGAGTATCTTGAAAGAACATTGTGCCTGCCATTATTGTGAAAGCCTGCTTGTGATTGACTGCTACTGTGACCTATGGAACTAAACCTAAGACTGTAAATAAATTAACTGTTTCCAGTAAAAGGAAGTTTTGGTTCACTACAAACTGTGTTCCTCACTTATTACTGCTATCAATCGGTGTGCCACCGTTACAGGCACTGGCATCACTAATCTTAAAGTGATCTTGCCACAGGCACATTAAACCTGCAACACCCAGAGCACCTCACCTACCACCGGCCTGGTCCCTATACACTGAGAGTGCCCCAGAGGACTTCTGTGCCAGCCTCTCCATCACTGCTGTACGCCTGCCCAGGGTCATCCTAGAAACTGTGAGTAACCAAGAGCAACCCTCGTTTGCCTAAGTAACCGTGACCTCACTATCGCAATACCCTGCAGGGCTGCGTACTGCATAAGTTTTACACAATGATTTCATTTTTGAAACAAAAAAAATCATGTTTTAGTGTCTCCATAGTCTGAGAGCCATAGTTTTTTCAGTTTTTGGGCGATTATCTTAGGTAGGGTCTCATTTTTTGTGGGATGAGATGACGGTTGGATTGGCACTATTTTGGGGTGCATATGACTTTTTGATAGCTTGCTATTACACTTTTTGTGACGTAAGATGATAAAAAATTGCTTTTTTTACACAGTTTTTATTTAAATTTTTTTACGGTGGTCATCTGAGAGGTTAGTTCATGTGATATTTTTATAGAGCCGGTCGATACGGACGCGGCGATACCTAATATGTATACTTTATTTTATTTATGTAAGTTTTTCACAATGATTTCATTTTTGAAACAAAAAAAATCATGTTTTAGTGTTTCCATAGTCTAAGAGCCATAGTCTTTTTCAGTTTTTGGGCGATTATCTTGGGTAGGGTATGATTTTTGCGGGATGAGATGATGGTTTCATTGGTACTATTTTGGCGTACATGCGACTTCTTTGATCACTTTTATTACCTTTTTTGGGAAGTAAGGTGGGCAAAATTTCAATTCCCTCATAGTTTTTATTTTTTTATTTTTATGGCGTTCACCGTGCAGGGAAAGTAACATGACCATTTTATAGATCAGATCGTTACAGACGCGGCGATACCTAATATGTGTAGTGTATTTTTTTTATTTTATTTTTATTCAGTGATAAATGTGTTTTGTTTTATCTTTACTTTTTTCACTTTTTTGTTTACATTTTTTGGACCCAGACCCACTTGGTTCTTGAAGATCCAGTGGGTCTGATGTCTGTATAATACAGTACAGTACACTATATAGTGTATTGTACTGTATTTTACTTACACTTTGTCTGAACAGATCTATGCCTTTAGCACAGATCTGTTCAGCACCATATACAGCAGGATGCCTGAGAAGGCGTCCTGTTGCCATGGGAACCTTCCCCGTCTGCCACAACTGAGCAGACGGGGAAGGGGAATGAGGGGGGCTCCTACCCTCTGTGACCCCATCCTGTCTGGGGGCTGCAAAGGCACAGCAGCCCCCCGATGGGAGAGGGAGGGAGCTCCCTGACCCTGACTGTTAACCTTTTCCATACAGCGGTCCGTACAGACCGCGGTATGAAAAGGGTTAAACAGCTGACATCACAGCACAATGTGCTGACACTCTGGTATAACCACTGGACGCCAATGAATATTCAAGAGGAGGCGGGCGGGGGATCGCGATTCCGCCCCCGCACCGCCCGTCAGGGACCTCGGGGATCAGAAACTGCAGATAGCGCAGCAAACCGCAGGTCTGAATTGACCTGCGGTTTGTTGCGATCGCCGACACGGAGGGGGGTCACGGGACCCCCCCCCCGCGCATTTAGCCGAGGTGCCTGCTCAATGATTTGAGCAGGCACCATGTTCCGATCACCGCCCGCCGGGCGGCAGTGATCGGAACAACACATGACGTACCGGTACGTCATGTGTCCTTAAGGACTCGGGAAACATGCCATACCAGTACGTCATGTGTCCTTAAGGGGTTAAATAACAGGCCCTTTTTTGCTGAGTTTTGACACATAACATTAAAATTTATGACTAATAGAGCTCAGAATCTGACGACAAACTGCCACTCACTTTACGTAAGAATACAGGTCGAGAAAATGGCAGCTTGTTGTCAGATTCTCAGGTTCTGCTATCAGAATTTTGAAAGTCATTTTTCGGTACCTTCTGTGACAGATGTTAGAAGATCGGAGAGACTGACTGCACTTGAGGTTAACTGACAGTCTCTTGATTCTCAGTGTTGTTGTTTGGTAATGACCACACCTGTTGTCAGATGCAGCTGGCGGTCATTACTGCTTCCCTATTGAGTTTGGTTTCACACTTCATACCATGCAGTTGATATTCTCTGCTTGGATTTGGAAGAGTTGGTGTGTGGACCTTACCTGTGTTCCTGCTCATCCATTTTCTATAAGTTAAGTTGTACTGCTCTTTGTATTTGGTTGTTCCCTTGTGCTTGTTACTAGGCCTCAGGGAGACACTGGTTCGTTCACCTGGGAGAGAACCAGTAGTCTCATTCCCTTTCACTACCTCTAGGGTATCTCAGGGCTCCTAGGGTTTAGGTTCCAGCGTATGTATTTTCCCACATTCAGGGTCTATACATACTGACAGAAGTCAGGGCCAGATCTAGGGGTTTCCTAGGAGGTGACCTTTTCCCTCTCCCTAGCCTTGAGGCCTAGTTCTTTGTCTTCTCCCTTCTGTTGTCTTTCTGGTGTCCCTCCCCTTCCCACTATTTGTGACAGTATGGTTACAAAAAGTCAATAAATCATAAATGGTTAGTCCTTTGAAACCCCTTTAACTATACTAGGTTCCTATTCCCCCAGTATGCCTATAGGCATATTAGATACTGAAATAATATGTGATATAATATAAGAACCTTTTTAGTTACATTATGCAAAAGTCCATAGGAAGTGTGGAGAGGAGGATGAAAGTGATTGTTGTGTTCATGGTAGGAGTGGTTAGAGTACTTATGGTTGGCTGTGTTCTCTTCTCTCACTCCAAGGGCTAACACAGTGATGAAGGTGACTACAGATTAGGAGGAGCAGCAGTTTGCCTCGGGCAGGGGTGCACCTAGCCTTTCTGCTGACTAAGGCGAAAACTAAAACGGCACCCCGATGCTAATTTCGTAATCTAACCCCTTTGCCACAGTGAAAGGGCTCATTGCCCATGGCCCTTCTGCTGTCCCCCTTTTGCCCCTACCTGGTGCTGCGTGAGGCGATTGCCTCACCTGACCTCATTGGTGGTGAACCCCTGGCCTTGGGAAACACCCTGGTTGGAGTGTCCTAACTGATGGGGTGCACTTGATGGATGAGATGAGGTGGGGTGCACTTGATGGATGAGATGCAGAATCATAGAAACGAGACTAGAGTGGAGTTGAAGAAGGTTAACTTACAGTCTTTACAGTAGATGCAAAACACTTCTACACAGGATGAAGGCACACAATTTTATCACAGAAGTTCCAACAAGTTCTGGCTAAACCATGGATGATCTCTAAAGTCCGTAATAGATGCAAATCCTTACATAGCAATTCCTCACATACAGTGCCAGCGGTGGGTGGACATAAACCCAACATTTCTGTCACGGCCTATGGTGTGCGCTGTGACACTGTTGCTACACTTGCAGTTGCCCGCGGCAACGTGTTGCTGTGTGTGCATGCGGTGGCAGTGTCTCGGCCTTCTGGGTGATTGCTGTGACATGGTTGCCACGCATGTTGTTGCCTGCGGCAACATGTAGCTTTCCATGCTTGTGTGTGCACTTCCCCTTTAAGTGGCTTCCTCCCCTTGTCTGGTGTTGGAAGGGTTAACTCCCTTCCTAGTGTTTTAACACTGGGTTTATGTGTGTGTGGCTGCTTGGGCTATTTAGTCTCTGCTGTATGCCTGAAGCTGAGGGGTACTCCAGCTATGGTGTATGCTGGAGTTATCCTCCTGGTCTTCATATGCCATCTGTCCAGTGAGGGCCACCCTTGTGTCATAGAAGATAGAAGATAGTAGATGTTCTTGTGGTGTCTCACGTTATTGCAGCTATGGTGTCCTGGGTTCCTGTGTGGTTTGTGGTGTATGCTGTGTCCTTTTATTGTTGGTGTGGACACCAGCACTTGTGCACGGGTTCCAGTCAGTGTGTCTGTGGCAGGTAGGTGTGTTACTGGTTTCACTTACCTGCCATCTCCTTATGCTGTATGTGTTCCCCTCTCCTTGCAGCTAGGCCTTTAGAGACTCCTGTTCCTCCGTGTTGTGGAGGAACAGGTCGTCTTTACCCTGCTCCTAGTCCAGGGATTTATTGAGGGTTAGTAGGGCCCCGAGGTTCCGGAGTATGGGCCCTCCTACCATCTGGGTTGGCTCATACGGTTAGGAGTCAGGGTCAGAATTAGGGACGCATTAGGAGGTGACCTGCTCCCTGATCCCGGCGTCCTGGCCTAGCAGCTACCCGTTATCCCTTTTGATACCACACGGTTGGGGGTTTCCCCCACTCCCCGTCGTGACAGTATGACCACAAAGGCTCCTTGCTTTGTGCCTTCGGAAGAGGGCGCAGCATGTATCGCCTGCCGTTTTCTGGCGCACATGCTTATCCTCCGGAGGGAGGGTGAAAGGGGAATCCTGTTACAGTGCAGTTCTCTGTAACAGTGGTTGCAGTTGGTGTGAACTGGCACTTGTGTTTGGGTCTCCCCTCGTCCATGTCTCAGTGGTTCTGTCGCTTGTGTCGTGGTGGCTGGCTGCAGTCCTTGTTGAACTGGCTTTGGTGTATGCTGGTGGGGGATGCATGCTGGCAGCGACTTGGTGTGAACCGTGTCTGAATGTGGACGCAGTGATCAGTGCGGTCTCTCCTGGCTGTTTGGTGGCTGGCGCCCTGGTTCCTGTGTGCTGCTCCAGGGGCTGGCAGCAGTTCTGGGGAGACTCACTTGCGCTGACACTGATTCTCTTACTTTCCCCTACACCCCCTGTCCTGTTGTTTTTTGGGTGTTCTGTTTAGTTACCCTTTTTTTTTTGGTGGGGGGGCTTTGAGGGGTGGGAGTGTCACGGCCTATGGTGTGCGCTGTGACACTGTTGCTACACTTGCAGTTGCCCGCGGCAACGTGTTGCTGTGTGTGCATGCGGTGGCAGTGTCTCTGCCTTCTGGGTGATTGCTGTGACATGGTTGCCACGCATGTTGTTGCCTGCGGCAACGTGTAGCTTTCCATGCTTGTGTGTGCACTTCCCCTTTAAGTGGCTTCCTCCCCTTGTCTGGTGTTGGAAGGGTTAACTTCCTTCCTAGTGTTTTAACACTGGGTTTATGTGTGTGTGGGTATGGCTGCTTGGGCTATTTAGCCTCTGCTGGATGCCTGAAGCTGAGGGGTACTCCAGCCATGGTGTATGCTGGAGTTATCCTCCTGGTCTTCATATTCCATCTGTCCAGTGAGGGCCACCCTTGTGGTCATAGAAGATAGTAGATGTTCTTGTGGTGTCTCACGTTATTGCAGCTATGGTGTCCTGGGTTCCTGTGTGGTTTGTGGTGTGTGCTGTGTCCTTTTATGTTGGTGTGGACATCAGCACTTGTGCACGGGTTCGTCAGTGTGTCTGTGGCAGGTAGGTGTGTTACTGGTTTCACTTACCTGCCATCTCCTTATGCTGTATGTGTTCCCCTCTCCTTGCAGCTAGGCCTTTAGAGACTCCTGTTTCTCCGTGTTGTGGAGGAACAGGTCGTCTTTACCCTGCTCCTAGTCCAGGGATTTCTTGAGGGTTAGTAGGGCCCCGAGGTTCCGGAGTATGAGCCCTCCTACCATCTGGGTTGGCTCATACAGTTAGGAGTCAGGGTCAGAATTAGGGACGCATAAGGAGGTGACCTGATCCCGGCGTCCTGGCCTAGCAGCTACCCGTTATACCTTTTGATACCGCATGGTGGGGGGTTTCCCCCACTCCCCGTCGTGACAATTTCTCTACAAGAAACATTCAATCAAAGAAAGATCTTTTGGGCAAAAATGTAATGTATAGCCTACTTCTTTCCAGACTATCATAGCGGCTATGTGATCATTCTTTGTTAAATTTTACCTGACGAACACATTTATTATGGATGAAATTGTCAGTTCTCGTCAGCTTTATTCTATTATGTTTGGGCACATTTAATCCTTTCCTACCACATCTATTTATCTCAGAGCCGGTGATGATTTAATGTTTCTCTTTCATATAGAAGGACTTCCATTTTTCAACATTAATCAAAATAGTCACTTTTACCATAAAGTTCTCTATCTTGAAGTTTGTCTTATACCTTATCCCTACATAGTCATAGTCAAAACCAGGTGCGGCTCTAAACACAGAACAGGTGCAGATCTTTCCCTTATCTCTGTGGAGGCCTTATCTCTGTGGAGGCTCCAATCACTGATGAAAATCACTGACCAAAACACCCTATCTATTTTGTAGTTTACGTCCTCAAATACAAATATTCTTGTATTTATGCTCTGAATTCAAAGCAATCAGATCTTAAGGTGGCCACAAAAGTTGATAAAAATTGATGATTTCAACCAAAACAAATGTTTACACCAAAAATTGCACTAGCTCCCAATAAAGTAATTGCTGTGTATAAGAAACTCAATTCACCACCCCAAAAAATAGAATACACAGCATATAGTATATTAAATAAATGTTTTATTGGTCAAATATCCAACATATTTAAAGGGAACCGGTCATCAACTTTATGCTGACCTCACTGAGGGCAGCATAAAATAGTGACAGAAATGCTGATTTCAGCGATGTGTCACTCATGAGCTAAATGTAAGTGGTTGCTGAGAACCAGCATCACAAACATTGCAGCCCAGGCCTTGAGAAGAGTCATGGTTATCCATAATCTCCTGCTCTCTCACCCATCTGCTGATGATTGCCAGTTCTCTGCTAGAGAGAAAGGGAGAAAACTAGGTAGAAGACTGTTAATCAGGATTGCAAAACGCGCATCAGGGTCAGGACTACATTGGTCGGTATTATTTTCTACATTATATACTCTTTGATTAATTTTGTATGTACTACATTGCACTAAGCACTTTATTTGTAATTAGCGTGGTGAATTTTTTCTTTGACTTACATTCTTTCATTAAAGGAGGTTGCACTTTGCAATCTGGGATAAATCCTTTATCTCCCCTCCTTCCTGGTTTGGATGATGTTGAAGGAAATTTAATATAAATATTATCCATCAACGAGTCTTGTAGTTTGGCATACAATACTTTATCTGTGGTCCTGTTTTTCTTTATTCCTGTGTATGCATGCTGCCATTACTGGTTTTTAAGTATGTTGGATATTTGATCAATAAAACATTATTTATTATTATTATTTAATATACTATATGCTGTGTATTCTATTCTTGGGGTGGCAAAACAAATGTTTGTAATTTGAAATGTGAAACAAACTATTGTTTTAACCGAGAGGTGATAGACTTTTATTGTCTGAAAACAAGTCTGCCCCATTTACTATAGTCAGACAAAAGATATTTCTTTGAAAGAACGTTCCCAGAAAGATCTTTTATCTGTAAACTGATTTGATTGATCATGTATGGGCAGTTTGAACAACTATAAGGGCCAATATGGACTACAATGTGTATACCTGTGTCTGCAAAACGAAGGTTCACCACCATATGTTTGTTTTTTCAACTGCTGATCAACCATAAACCCTTTCTACCCCAGGCCAGTTTTCACCTTCCTGCCCAGGCCATTTTTTGCAAATCCGACATGTGTCACTTTATGTGGTAATAACTTTGGAACACTTTTACTTATCCAAGCCATTCTGAGATTGTTTTCTCGTTACACATTGTACTTCATGATAGTCATAAATTTGAGTCATTATATTATTTATAAAAAAAAATCCCAAATTTACCAAAAACTTTGTTAACCCTTTAGGTGTTCCACAAGAATTAATGGAAAATGGAGATGAAATTTCAAAATTTCACTTTTTTGGCAGATTTTCAATTTTGATCCATTTTTTTCTTTAACACATCGAGGGTTAACAGCCAAACAAAACTCAATATTTATTACCCTGATTCTGTGGTTTACATAAACACCCACATGTGGTCATAAACTGATGTAAGGGCAAACGGCAGGGCGCAGAAGGAAAGGAACGCCATATGGTTTTTGGAAGGCAGATTTTGCTGGACTGTTTTTTAGATGCCATGTCCCATTTTAAGCCCCCCTGATGCAGTAGAAACTCCCAAAAATGTACCCCATTTTAGAAACTAGGGGATAAGGTGCCAGTTTTATTGGTACTATTTTGGGGTACATATGATTTTTAATTGCTCTATATTACGTTTTTTGTGAGGCAAGGTAACCAAAAAATTGCTGTTTTGGCACCGTTTTTATTTTTTACAACATTCATCTGACAGGGTAGATCATGTGCTATTTTTATAGAGCAGTTTCTTACGGACGCAATGATATCAAATATGTGTACTTTCTTTGTTTGTTTCAGTTTTACATAATAAAGCATTTTTGAAAAAAATGTTTTTGTGTCTCCATTTTCTGAACGCCTTATTTTTTTTTTCTGCCGATCGTCCTGTGCAGGGGCTCGTCTTTTGCAGGAAGAGTTGACATTTTTATTGGTACCATTTTCTGGGTACATATGATTTTTTGATCATTCATTATTACACTTTATGGGGCAAGGTGACCAAATTTTTTAAAATTTTGGCACAGTTTTTATTTATTTATTTATCCAGCGTTCACCTGAGGGGTTAGGGCATGTGATATTTTATAGAGAAGATCGTTAAGGACATGGCAATACCTAATATATATACTTTTTCTTATTTATTTAAGTTTTACACAATAATAGCATTTTTTAAACCCAAAAAAATGATGTTTTAGTGTCTCCATAGTCTGAGAGCCATAGCTTTTTTATTTTTTGACCGATTGTCTTAGGTAGGGTCTCCTTTTTTGTGGGATGAGGTGACGTTTTGATTGGTTCTATTTTGGGGGGCATACACCTTTTTGATCGCTTGGTGTTGCAATGTTTGTGATTTAAGGTGACAAAAAATGGCTTTTTTGGCACTGTTTATTTATATATTTTTTTTACAGTGTTCACCTGAGGAGTTAGGTCATGTGGTATTTTTATAGAGCAGGTTGTTATGGATGTGGCAATACCTAATATATCTACTTTAAAAAAAAAAAAGGAATTCACTTTAGCACAATAATAGCAGTTTTGAAGCAAAAAAAAAATCATATTTTAGTGTCTCCATTGTCTGAGAGCCATAGCTTTTTTATTTTTTAACTGATTGTCTTAGGTAGGGTTACATTTTTTGTGGGATGAGGTGACAGTTTGATTGGTACTATTTTGGGGGCCATACGCCTTAGTGTTGCAAATTTTGTGATGTAAGGTGACAGAAAAATGGCTTTTTGGCACTGTTTATATATATATTTTTTTAACGTTGTTCATCTGAGGGGTTAGGTCATGTGATATTTTTATAGAGCTGGTTGTTACGGACTTGGAGATACCTAATATGTATACTTTTCTTTATTTATTTCATTTTAACACAATAATAGCATATTTGAAACAAAAAAGATATGTTTTAGTGTCTCATGTTCTGAGAGCTATAGTTTTTTTTATTTTTTGAGCGATTTTCTTATGTAGGGGCTCATGTTTTGTGGGATGAGGTGACGGTTTTGTGGGACATGCGCCTTTTTGATCGCTTGGTGTTGCACTTTTTGCGATGTAAGGGGACAAAAATGGCTTTGTCATGCTTCTGTCAAGCTTACCTGTATAACTAGGCCTAGAGCAGAGACGCACAGTCTTTCTTGTCAAAGGGCCACATGGGGCCACAATAAAACATAAAGGCGTATCACTATCTGAGACATTTATTGCATATCAAAAGGACTTTCACCTTCTCTCCTGTTTACACTCAAGAAGGAAGAGACCGTGCAGGCATCTGACTCCCTCCTTTGTGGTGTCTGTGAGTTGCTGAAACGGCCAAATGTTTCACTGTTCCTATGAAACTACAATGGGGACAGCCTCACACATGTATGGCCACCTCTCCACCTTATCTACTCTTTACTGAAGTGCTAAACAGGGGTTAAGTGGCCCTCATTTGGCTGATATACAGGGATTCCAAAAATGACCATACAGTGCACCATTAGTACTTACCCCTCCCTGCTCCTACATTAAAGGGGTTGTCTCAACCGAGATATTGGTGGCTTACCTCTAGGATAGAGGTACCGGTCCCACCTATTTCTAGAATGGAGCTCCCAAAGTGAAGAAGAGTGCACCTTGTATGCGCTGCCTTCTTACATTCGTTTCTATGAGTGCCGAAAACAGGCGAGCGGCCTGTTTAGCTGTCATCCGAAGTCTCATAGAAATGAATGGAGAGTGCACCGCGCAACCATGGCCACCTGTCCATTCGCTTTTATGGAACCACCAGAAATAGTCGAGTCAGCACCCAGCGTGCATGCACAACTTTTGTCCCCACTTCAACAGTCTTCCTCTGAGCAGAAACCTAACGGACCCTATTATAGTCTATGGGATCTGTAGGCTCCGTTCGGCTCAGTTATGTGTCGAATCCGTCCTTTCCGTTCTCCTGCTCCTATAACGGAGCAGAAAAACGGAAAGGCTGAACGCTTGTGCATCTGGTAAATATACAATGACATCATAGAAGTAAATGACTGAAGGTGATCAGTGGTCCTTTGTACTTACAGACACATCTGCTTTCTCACTTACATAAATGGAATCAACAAGGTAAAAGAGGAGAGAATATTTAAAAGAAGAAAAACTGCTACAAGAGGACACAGTTTTAAATTAGAGGGGCAAAGGTTTAAAAGTAATATAAGGAAGTATTACTTTACTGAGAGAGTAGTGGATGCATGGAATAGCCTTCCTGCAGAAGTGGTAGCTGCAAATACAGTGAAGGGGTTTAAGCATGCATGGGATAGGCATAAGGCCATCCTTCATATAAGATAGGGCCAGGGGCTATTCATAGTATTCAGTATATTGGGCAGATTAGATGGGCCAAATGGTTCTTATCTGCCGACACATTCTATGTTTCTATGTTTACTGCCTAGTCTACAGCCACCGGAGAGGCGAATGCATTTTAATTACCAATACTTATCTGAAAACATAACTACAGGAACAGCCTAACTGATTTATAGCTGGAAAAAGGTGACTGTTGGCTGCTTGCCCAAGCTTCAAAGGCTTTCTCACAAAAGGTCTCAGGTAACATGACTCCCAGAGCCATTGAATAGCTGTATGTTGAGGGACAGAGGATTTGTTGACAGTGGTTGAAGGCGCTCCCTACCGTACAGCTGGGTAAATAAACCAGAAAGGCTCTCCAGCTTCTGAAATGACTATTAGTGGAGCCCTAGCTAGTTTTCAGTAGAAGAAGAGATAGTCACATAATGCCTCGAAAGGAAAGACATGGGGTAAGATGTGTCACAACTGGTGTAAGCGAAAAGTGGAGTAGTTGCCCATAGCAACCAATCAGATTCCACCTTTCATTTTTCAGAGCTCTTTTAGAAAATGAAAGGTGGAATCTGAATGGTTGCTATGGGCTACTAAGACCTGTTTCACACTTGCCTTGTCAATTCTGGTTTTGAGATCTGGCAGTGGATCTCAAATCCAGAATTAAACGGATCCATTTTGATTTTGCACATCAGGATGCATCTGTTCCGTTAGAATGCTGTGGTGTGAATTAAAAACAGAAAAAAACAGATCTGTCACTAAATACATTTAAAGTCAATGGGTGATGTATCCGGTTTTTTAGGCTCCTAAAAAAACAGATCTGTCACGATTGACCTACATTGGTTTTATTGATGGATCCGGTTTGTTCCGTTTCGATGACCGGACACAAAACCGCAGCTTGCAGCGGTTTTGTGTCCAGTCACAATACGGAATGCTGCCGGAACAGAAGACAACCTGCTGCATCCTGAACGGATCTCTTTCCATTCAGAATGCATGAGGACTAAACGGGGAAAAAAATTCCCGGTTTTGAGATCCTCTGCCGGATCTCAATAATGGAAAACAATAACACAAGTGTGAAACAGCCTTATGGCTCATGCACAAGAAGTATTTTCTTTCCGTGTCCGTTCTGTTTTTTTTTGCTGACCATATGCGGAATCATTCATTTCAATGGGTCCGCAAAAAAAAAACGGAAGTTACTCTGTGTGTATTCCGTTTACGCATGTCCGTTCTGCAAAAAATATCCTATTATTGTCCGCATTACGGATAAGGATAGGACTGTTCTATTAGGGGCTGGCTGTTCCATTCTGCAAAATACGGAATAACACAGTATCTTTTGTGGATCTGTGTTTTGCGGACTGCAAAATACATACATACGGTCGTGTGCATGAGCCCTTAAAGGGAACCTGTCATCTGGATTTTGGGTATAGAGCTGAGGACATGGGTTGCTAGATGGCCGCTAGCACATCCACAATACGCAGTCCCCATAGCTCTGTGTGCTTTT
Source organism: Bufo bufo (assembly GCF_905171765.1). NCBI lineage: Eukaryota > Metazoa > Chordata > Amphibia > Anura > Bufonidae > Bufo > Bufo bufo. Next base: position 580,331,451 of record NC_053391.1, read on the forward strand.
ATTGTGTAAAAAAACTATTTGATTCATATGCAAATTACCCTGAGATCCTGTCCCTGACTCATCTCAGGGAAAGGACTCATCTCAGGTTAATTGCATATGTATAAAATCATTTTTTTTACACAATAAAAGCACACAGAGCTATGGGGACTGGGTATTGCGGATGTGCTAGCAGCCATCTAGCAGCCCATGTCCTCAGCTCTATACACAAAATCCCAGTGACAGGAGCCCTTTAAGCCAATTTTTCTTTACACCAGTTTTGAGAAATTACCCCCATTGGGTGAAATGTATCACAACTGGGTCAAAGGAATTTGGAGTAGTTGCCCAAAGCAACCAGATTGCAGCTCTCAGTTTTCTTCTGTACCAGTTTACAACCATCTGCTACCGACCACCCTAAGAAAGATCTGCCATATCTCCTGGCATGCTTGAGTATGCTTCTGTATTCTCTATGAAGTCACTATTCTGGAACATCTTTTCGTCTGTTATTCCTCCAGAAAAATTTTGGAATAAATTGACAACTGTGCAGGGGCTTTATATTGATGATCTATCCTCAAGATAGATCATCAATATCTGATCAATGGGGGTCTGACACCCAGCACCCCGGCGATCAGCTGTTTGAAGAGGAGGCGGTGGTCCATGTGAGCACTGCTTTCTTATCATTACACTACTTGTCTCCCTCGCAGCAGCAGAGAAGTGTAATTACAAACACTCCGAGACGAAGTGCAGTGTAATGAACAGGAAGCAGCGCTAGCATGGAGTTGCACACCCACAACGATCAGATATTAAACAAAAAACGTAATATAAAACTCCTTGCACAACCCTTTTAACACATTATGAAGAAGAATGGTATTACCCAGTAGTTAAGTTATGGATACATTTCGAGGATGAATAACAAAGGAACAACAACACAGAGTTCTAAAAAAAAAGATACCATGTACAGAATATACATCTGAGTTGCGGTAAGATAAAGATTTTTTTCAGTTTGTGAATGTGGTAAAGCTGTTAATTAACCGTTACCCCTTTGTTTCTGAGTTGCTGTGTTTTACACATTTACTACACACCATTGTAAAAAAGTAGTAAATTTAGGTGTGAAGTTGACAATTCTGTTTGTCTTCAATCAGAAGGTTTACTTCTTGTGATCTACACATACATGAAGTCTGGTTGTGAGGGCATGATTAAAGAGGTTATCCCATTTAGACAGCACCAAAGGATAGGGGATGAGTCTGATCAGCAGGGGTCTGATTGATGGGGCCCCTGCTGATCACGAGAATAAGGCCTCTTGCACATGACCGTATGCCCTCCGGGATATATACGGTCCGTGAGTGGGCCATATGTCCCGGAGCGGCATTGATCGTGCGCACAGGAGCGCACAGCATCATAGATTACAATAATGCTGTGGACGTCGGGCCGCCTGCGGGGCTATTTTCCCGCACTTATACGATATGGACCGTATATCTTGGAGGGCATACGATCGTGTGCAAGAGGCCTTAGGATCTATACATCCTGTCTGAATGGATCATCAAGCACGCATGCTCTGTTTTACTGTATGGGAGTGCCGGAGACAAGTGCTCGGCTATCTCTGGTAACCCCACGGGAACTGCACGTATGTGATTGCCACAACATTCAAACTAGAAAATTCACCGTATAACAAAACAATAACATTGTTATATTGTTATATTAATTATGACATCCGCACTTGTTACCTTGTGTAGGATGTCTATTGTGGTACTTGTGGTTCGCCGCGGGCATCCTCCATTGTATGCATTTTGCTGGGGATTGCCATTAGCAACGGGCCACAAGTGCAGGATTTGCTCCCCTATATATATGCACAACTGCATGTGGGTTTGAGCACCTCCTGCTAATGCCAACCTGTCTTCTTAGTTTGTATATATAGAAAATTCACCGCTAGAAATAGGTTTCTTTGTTTTTTAATACTTTAAAAATAAAAAGTCAGAAATTTTTATTTTTTTTTTGCATCTCCATATTCTGACCCCCATAACTTTTTATATTTATGTCTTTGAAGGTGTGTGAGGGCCTCTTTAATTTTTATTGATGTTGGGATGTATATGACTTTTGGATCACTTTTAATTCCAATTTTTTTTTGTGGGAGATGAAGCAACCAAAAATTGGTGAATCAGCCATTTTTACTTTTTTCTGTTATGTCATTCACCATACAGGATTTACATTTACATTACTTTTACATTTTAATAGTACAGGCATTTTGGGACACCGTGATAACAATGGTGTTTATTGTCTTTATTGTTTATTTTTTTAATAGAAAAGGTGGTGATTTGATTTTTTTTTTGTATTTTTAAAAGCTTTTTAAACAATTTTTTTACATTTATTTTCAGTACCCTAGGGGACTTTATCCCTAGGGGATCATCTGATTGATTCTCCCATAGACTGCAATAACTTACCACTGCAGTCTATGGGAGATTCACTGCTTCACAAGCAATTTGGTCCCCATGAGCTCAGCATGACCTGGAAAAGACCACTCAGATGGAGTGGTTGCAATTGACCACAGCATCTGAACAGAAATTATGTGGAAGTGAAGGATGCTGCGGGTAATAAGCGTTTGGATGTTTGGTTTGAAGGACTGATCAGAATCAAAGGTTATCCCAAGGCAGCAGATTTGTGATTCTGTAGAAAGTGTAGAGCCATTAACTGTGATGATGGTGCTGAGTGAGATGGGGAAAGAAGATAAACTCAGCGCTCCAAATGTCTAGTGTGTAGTTTGTGGCCACCGACATATCTTCTCTTCTGGAAGACATGGCTGCCAAAGTACTCACCCCTCTCGCTGCTCCCCACTGTCTTATTATTTATGTGCTGTTCCCACCTGCTCCTGCTGCTCACTCCCTTAGGGTGCTTACAATCTCCCTGGTTTTTAAAAGACCAGCGCCCATGGGCTATTCTGTGCTTATCCTAGACCAGTGAATAGCAGTGGGTATATTGGGCACCTTCCCCTGCTCCTATCTAATCTAGTCCTGTGCTATTGTACAGACCTCCCATGCACTGCCACTGCCTGTGTACTGGATTGACCCTGCCTTATTACTGTATTGATCCTATGTGGCCTGCTCTGACCTATTACCTGACTACTGTACTGCATGAATTCTGCCTGTCCTGATCTCAGCTTGTCCATTGACCATGTCCCTGACTGTCTCCTTGGTGCTATGCACCAGTATCTCTTGACCCTCCTGTGTCAGCAGCCTCTGAATGGAGATTACTGCTAAACATAGCAGCTTGATGGTCCCTTCAACAAAGTCCATATTGCTTTACTTGGGCGAAAGAGTGAAAACCAGGTGTCCACCTTGACAACACCCACAAGAGCAGCCCCAAGCCAAATCTGTTCAGTAGTGACAGCGGGTCCTCACCTGCAACATTAGGCCTCATGCACACGACCGTTGTGTGCTTTGCGGTCCGCAAAACACGGATGGCGTCCATGTGCATGCCGCAATTTGCGGAACGGCACGGACAGCCATTACTATAACTGCCTATTCTTGTCCGCAAAACGCTGACAAGAATAGGACAGGTTATTTTTTATTTTTTTTATTCGGATGCGGACCAAAACAATGGCCGTGTGCATGAGGCCTTAATTTTAGTTTTAAAAACTCACACTGGATAGCAGATAGGTTTATGCCACCACATCCAATCATCTTGACGTTTGTCACATCATCAAACACTCCATACCATACCTTTGTGGTCTAGAAGAACATCTACCTTACACTAGCTTTCTTATAGAGCTGGGGAGTCCAGTGCAAGTTCATACAGCCTATAAGTAGGGTTGATAGAACTGGCTGGAGCTCTCTCTCTTTCTCTCTCTTGGACCTCATAGATGCTGCCAGTGCTAACACCATGTTATTTATTTCCTTGCTTATAGTCAAACTTATTTGCTTAGAAAAAGAAAACCTGCTTATGTCATAGTTGGCAAAGTACTACACAAACAAGAAGGAAGCAGAATTAAGCCAGTCGTACACATGAGATCATCTTATATCTATGGTGCATTGGCATCTGTGGGAAAAATAATCTGGACTTTTTGTTGGAGTAGTCAACCTTTCATAGAAAATACCCAGCATGTCTAGATGAATGTATCACTGTTTTAAGCTTCAGACAACAATTACTCATACATACTAACTATGACATACAAGGCTGCCAACAACCTGTCCCCTTCATACATCTTTGGCATGATCTCCTGGTACGCTCCCACACATAATCTCCAATCCTCACAGGATCTCCTTCTCTATTTTCCTCTTATCTGCTCTTCCCATAATTGCCTCAAAAATTTCTCCCTTGCATCCCCCACACTCTATAACTCTTTACCCCAACATATCAGAAGCTCAACTATGTGGAAACCTTCAAAGGACCTACAGTACCAACAGTTACCCTGCTACCACTATACCGCCATGACCAGCTGTGTTCTTCTCCCATCCCTTGTAGATTGTAAGACCTCGCGGGCTGGATCCTCTCTTCTTCCGTACCAGTTTGTAACTTGTCTCGTTCATCCTTACGGCTACTGTTTATCATGTATGTGCACTCCTCATATGTAAAACACTCTGGAATAAATGGCGCTTTAATAATAAATAATTAAAGTAGAGTTCAAACTGTGATAAGCTTATGTGCATAAGTGTCATCAGACTCTCTGAACACCTACAGATGGGGAACAAAAAATTTCAGCCGCTTCTCAATATTTCTGCTGATGGAGGGGCAGCACTCCAGATGTTTTGTACTGGCGGCTATGTATCAGGTACAATGACCTTCATGCCCAACATAGCATTTTGTTTGATGTAATGTGGGTATCAATGATGGGTGATGGTAATACCTGAATGTCTGTCATTCAGCAGTTACCTAACGGGCAGCTTGAGTCTGTATCATTTGAAACCATGATTTATCTGTCTAGAACTCATCATTGTTAAGAGTCAAGTCCTGCCTGCAGACAATTCAGTGCTGGCTCAAACATGGAAAGAGGTTATATAATATAATATAGAGGGGCAATATATGCATCAAAGTTGGAGTAGGTATATATGCAGCTTTAGAAGGTATATTAGGAGCATTTACATGCATGAATTAATTATTATTAAGTTCAGAGGCAATAAGACATAAGCTGGCCATGGACTAGAGATCTTCAAACTGCTTTCTGTTGGCCTGTTTTACAATACAAACAAGTCAGATGCTGACTGAAGACAGATTTTTGTGGAAGGGTTGTACATTGACATGGAATTAATGGCATAAATTAATAAGACTAATCTGACATGTTGTATTTTTGGGTCATTGAAGTGTCCTGTCATCGTAAAGTCATTCATGTCAAACGACAGATCTGCATCCCATCAAAGAAAGGCCAGACCAGGCCACAGATCAAAGGAGAGATTGATTAGTGAGTTTCCGGTTTAAAGGAGACTTGTGGTTTAGGCCTCATGCACACGACCGTTGTGTGCATCCGTGGCCGTTGTGCCGTTTTTTTTTGCGGACACATTGACTTTCAATGGGTCCGTGGAAAACTCAGAAAATACACAGTTTTGCAGCCGCATCCGAGATCCGTGTTTCCTGTTCGCCAAAAAAATATGACCTGTCCTATTTTTTTGACGGACAACGGTTCATGGACCCATTCAAGTCAATGGGTCCGTGAAAGAACACGGATACACACAAGATTGGCATCCATGTCCGTAGGTTACTTTCATACAGACGGATCCGAAGATCCGTCTGTATGAAAGCTTTTTCAGAGCTGAGTTTTCACTTCGTGAAAACTCAAATCTGACAGTATATTCTAACACAGAGGCGTTCCCATAGTGATGGGGACGCTTCTAGTTAGAATATACTGAGAACTGTGTACATGACTGCCCCCTGCTGCCTGGCAGCACCCGATCTCTTACAGGGGGCTGTGATCCGCACAATTAACCCCTCAGGTGCTGCAACTGAGGGGTTAATTGTGCATATCATAGCCCCCTATTAGAGATCAGGGGCTGCCAGGCAGCAGGGGGCAGACCCCCCTCCCTCCCCAGTTTTAATTTCATTGAGGGTCAGTGCGACCCCCCCCCCCCTCCCTCCCTCTATTGTATTATTTTCATTGGTGGCACAGTGTGCGGGCCCCCCTCCCCCCCCCCCCGATCATTGGTGGCAGCAGAGAGTTCCGATCGGAGTCCCAGTTTAATCGCTGGGGCTCCGATCGGTAACCATGGCAACCAGGACGCTACTGCAGACCTGGTTGCCATGGTTACTTAGCAATATTAGAAGCATCATACTTACCTGCTGCGCTGTCTGTGACCGGCAGGGAGCTCCTCCTACTGGTAAGTGACAGATCATTAAGCAATGCGCCGCACAGACCTGTCACTTACCAGTAGGAGGAGCTCCCTGCCGGTCACAGACAGCGCAGCAGGTAAGTATGATGCTTTTAATATTGCTAAGTAACCATGGCAACCAGGTCTGCAGTAGCGTCCTGGTTGCCATAGTTACCGATCGGAGCCCCAGCGATTAAACTGGGACTCCGATCAGAACTCTCCGCTGCCACCAATGATCGGGGGGGAGAGGGGAGGCCGCACACTGGCCACCAATGATAATAATACAATAGGGGGGGGCCGGGGGGGCGCACACTGGCCACCAATGATAATACAATAGAGGGAGGGGGGGCCGCACACTGTGCCACCAATGAAAATAATACAATAGAGGGGGGGGCACACTGTGCCACCAATGAAAATAATACAATAGAGGGAGGGGGGGCCGGGGGGGGTGCACTGGCCACCAATGAAATTAAAACTGGGGAGGGAGGGGGGTCTGCCCCCTGCTGCCTGGCAGTCCCTGATCTCTTATAGGGGGCTATGATATGCACAATTAACCCCTTCAGGTGCAGCACCTGAGGGGTTAATTGTGCGGATCACAGCCCCCTGTAAGAGATCGGGTGCTGCCAGGCAGCAGGGGGCAGTCATGTACACAGTTCTCAGTATATTCTAACTTGAAGCGTCCCCATCACCATGGAAACGCCTCTGTGTTAGAATATACTGTCGGATCTGAGTTTCACGATCTAACTCAAATTCGATGGTATATTCTAACATAGAGGCGTTCCCATGGTGATGGGGACGCTTCAAGTTAAAATATACTATCGGATTGGAGAAAACTCCGATCCTATGGTATATTAACTCCTGACTTTACATTGAAAGTCAATGGGGGACGGATCCGTTTGAAATTGCACCATATTGTGTCAACGTCAAACGGATCCGTCCCCATTGACTTGCATTGTAATTCAGGACGGATCCGTTTGGCTCCGCACGGCCAGGCGGACACCAAAACGACTTTTTTTTCATGTCCGTGGATCCTCCAAAAATCAAGGAAGACCCACGGATGAAAAAACGGTCACGGATCACGGACCTACGGACCCCGTTTTTGCGGACCTTAAAAAAAAAACGGTCGTGTGCATGAGGCCTTATCTTGAGGTTTATCCAGAATGAACCTGCACAGATTCAAGATGAACCACAAAGCCGATACAACAGTAGGAAGCCATTACTCTGGACCAGGACACTCCATGAATGACTTAAAGGTTTTAATTCTCAAATGCAACTTTAAGAATGATGGAGACAGAAAAACATGGGAATTTAAAATGATGACTACATCCCAGTCATTAAGTGATGGACTGAATCTCAAAATGTACACCTCCCTCAGTTCTACTCCCAATCCCTACTCTACAATGTCTCCGCTGACCAGCTCCGCTTGTTGCTCGGCCTTATCCTAATTATGCCCCCCCCCCCATGTACATGTGCTGCTGTAATCTCCTGTAAGTGTTTGCCTATTTCTCAGTCTTCCTTTTGTTTTCTTGCCTGAAGAAGGAGCCTTTGTGCTCTGAAAGCTTGCAATATGTTTTTTCTGCTTAGCCTATAAAGGTGTCACTGCCTTAATACTTTTGTATTTATTAACGCAAAAGTATTCAACATCGTATTATTATCAGTTACAAAATGTATCAGGTACAATGACAAAAATTTGTTGGATGATTGGAACTAGAACTCATAGCTTAAAAGTGCTAATAAGTGGTTGTGAAAGTGTGGTGTGGTAAAGTGTTGCGAGTGGAAAAATACTGAGTGGAAAAAGTAGATAATGGTAAAACTCCTATATCGTGTTATGCATAGAGCAGGGCCTGGGGTTGGTGCATGTCAAAGGTGCTTGTAGAACACCAAATACAGAATCACTGTGTCATGTACCGCCCCCTCATGCACCATACTAGGCATACCTCAGTGTATCAGCATTTGCTAGAGTGTCCCTTTAAGGACAATAACAGTTACATTTTTTCTGTGTACTTACTGCTAGTTACCTACAGAAAAATCTTATACCTTTGAGCATGACTATTTAGAAATATTACTTACTCATACACCTTAGTAAATAGGGCTGCGCCCTTACCCCTGTTGTTCTGTTTCATTTACTTTTCCCCTGTGACACACATTCTTTTACAGTAAATTCCCTCCCCCTTCCTCCAAGGCGGCGGGGGCTGCTAAGACATTCCTGAAAGGATCAAACATTTCCAACTAATGCAGTTTTCTTCATGAGATTTGTTTTTAAGGGGGTCTTGAATATTTGTTTCTTAAAAAGCCCCTGGGTATCTCCTCCAGTTAGACAAAAGCAAAGTATCCAGTATCTACCTTTACCTTTGTGATTTTGAAACTCCTATTATCTAAGGTCTAATTCATAGAACTCCAGCTGTTTAGCATAAAACATGACTCTTTGTCTTAGGCTTAATTGTTATCTTCGCACAATAGAGTCTTGGTTGTCTCTGCTTGAGGAAGTCTACCAGTTACAGACAAGCAATTGTTCAGACAACCAATCATTCAGCCGCAACCATTTCAGGTTGAATCCTCTATTGATCTAAGTCTACTCTGGCCTATAATAGGATCATCTGAAAAGCTATGTGAAAAGTGAGCACGCTCACTTTACAATCATTTGTCCTTGGCTAGCAAGTCAGGGTTACAGACAACCAAGGTCTCCTTCAGGTATTGGCCTCAGACTTGTTGTATCTAGCAAATTATTTACATATTGAGAGATTAATAGGTCAACATGAAAGTTCAGTTAACCCTGATATGAGACATGGGTCTACATATCACAGCCAAAGCCCCCACAACTGTTGTGGGGTCTGTTGAGAAGTGGCCCCACCTCAAGTTGGACCTGGTACTTTCTCGGGTGCCCACTCACAAATGCTACAATTTTGGTAAAGGAGCCCACCGAAGGGTCACACAGCTTTAGGCCTCATGCACAGGGCCGTTGTCTTGATCCACAGCCGAGCCGCAGTTTTGGCGGCTTGGTTGCGGACCCATTCACTTCAATGGGGCTGCGAAAGATGCGGACGGCTGTCCGCATCCGTTGCTCCGTTCCGTGGTCCGCAAAAAAAATATAACCTGTCCTATTCTTGTCCGCGCTTTGCGGACAAGAATAGGCAGTTATATTAAAGGCTGTCCGGGCCGTTCCGCAAATTGCGGAACGCACACGGACCCCATCTGTGTTTTGAGGATCCGCGATTTGCGGAGCGCAAAACACACAACGGCCGTGTGCATGAGGCCTTAGAAGAAGGACAGAACCTATTCTATGTACTCTGAACTGATACTCAGTTATCCAAGCAGAATTTCAGTTGCAAATAGTGAACTAGATGTAATAAAAGGTGGCCCCATGCAAATAGAGAAATAATTATCTCACCTTATGTACTGCAAGGCTTCAAATTATATGGTTTTATTTCCATGAGTCAATTGACACATATTTCAAATTAGAAAAGCAGTATGTGAGGTACTCCATGAAGCTGAAGCTAGTAGATTGAAGTCGGCCATATTACGTTTTTGACAGTATTACGGAAGGCAGTAAGTTCAGTAACCCCCCCCCCCCCCTGTACTTACATAAACTACTACCGTACTGCATTGTCTACCATTTATTAATATAACATTCTGCCAAAAGCCACAGGTTCCAGTGTGAATACTTCAGCTTAGACGAAAATCTGCTGCCGCGGGCCGTTTATTGCAGTCAGGTAAGTGATATAGGGTGTGGTAAAACTGCGGCGCTGTCAGGTTCACACAAAGAAATGAGAACAGGTGCAGCATGGGCTATAAATGTGTCAATCATCTTCAAGCTAACGTCCTCGCTGCTATTCATGTACAGTCATAAGTGAATCACATTACCGTTCATCTTTGATCGTGGTAATATTCTGTATACAATTAAAAATACTGTACTGTATATAAAAATACTGTCATTCTGTATACAACTAAAATAGTTTATTGCTGGTAAGAAGGAAACAACTGCAAAATAACATATTTTCTGCAAAGCCTTTGCTTGTAGAGCATCTCAGCCTGAAATGTGTGAATTTACTCTTGGGCCTCTGTAGGTACCATGTATGCCTCTCTATGGGACCTTATTATGGAGGTGTTTTCCCCTATAAGCAAAAGCTTCAAGGGCATAAAACCTCTGTAATATCTCATTCTATGGAGCAGGGAAGTTGAAGTTTCCTCTCAGATTGCATATGACTCAACAGGAAACCCCTCTGACACCTGTGGCTATGGTTGTAATGATTTTTTCTATAATTATTGCTATCCATTATCAAACAAAACGCATGATAATGTATGAGAAACAATGAGGTACATATATTAAGACTGGTGTTTTAGACTCCGGTCTTAATAAGGTCCTGTGTTGGCAGTGGATCCACCAGAGTTATGTAGAAGCGACGGCCTCTACATAACTCCGGCGGATCCACCGCCACTTCTAAATGTAAGACCTTTTTCACACGAGTGTGTCCAGGTTTAGGTCCGGATGCGTCCCGGTGCATTGCGGCAAAGCCGTGATGTGTTTTGGACGTACTTGATAAAAAACTGAATGTGGTACCCAGACCCGAACTTCTTTACAGAAGTTCAGGTTTGGGTTAGTTGTAGTGTAGATTGTATTATTTCCCCTTATAACATGGTTATAAGGGAAAATAATAGCATTCTGAATACAGAATGCATAGTACAATAGTGCTGGAGGGGTTAAAAAAAATATATATATATATTTTAACTCACCTTAATCCACTTGTTCGCGCAGCCGGCATCTCTTCTGTCTACTTCTGTGATGAAAAGGACCTTTGATGATGTCACTACGCTCATCACATGGTCATTCACATGATCCATCACCATGGTGATGGGTCATGTGATGAGCATAGTGACGTCATCAAAGGTCCTTTTCCTCACAGATGAAGACAGAAGAGATGCCGGCTGCGCGTGGATTAAGGGGAGTTAAAAAATTGTATTTATTTTTTTAACCCCTCCAGCCCTATTGTACTATGCATTCTGTATTCAGAATGCTATTTTCCCTTATAACCATGTTATAAGGGGAAATAAGAATGATCGGGTCCCCATCCCGATCGTCTCCTAGCAACCATGCGTGAAAATCGCACTGCATCCGCACTTGCTTGCGGATGCTTGCGTTTTTCGCGCAACCCCATTCATTTCTATGAGGCTTGCGTTACGTGAAAAACGCACAAAACGGAGCATGCTGCGATTTTCACACAACGCACAATTGATGCGTGAAAATCACCGCTCATGTGCACAGCCCCATAGAAATGAATGGGTCCGGATTCAGTGCGGGTGCAATGCGTTCACCTCACGCATTGCACCCGCGCGGAAGACCGCTTCCTTGCTGGCGTAGATTTAGACTAATTTCTACGCCTAAAACAGAAAATGGTAGACGCCACACCCACTTTTTCAGACCTGAAATGAGCTGGAAAAAGTCGCAGATTGCAGCGCTAAGGACCTTTGCACCGCACTCTGCACCAGAAATATGCCTAATATAAGGTAAAATAAAGGCAACCCATGTCCTTTTGCCTTATCAGGGCATATGGACTCCAGGAAGAAGGGACCAGTCAAAACGGAGAGCCAGTCTGCAAGAGCAGCTCAGTCCCTGGTGGACTCACCTACATGACCTCCATATAATACAAAATTACCCCTGCAGCAGCCAGCATGGCTGATCTAAGCTCAGACTTTACAGCGGCGGCATGAATGCAACACAGTCTCGAAGCTTGAGGCAAGGATGCAAGTTACCTTCTAACCACCTAAACAATATAACATGGCCGAAACAAAATTGCGATTTTACCACGACTCATTGGTCACTGTTCAGCTCTAGTCTTAGAGTATGTTCAAAGGAGGATTTTTGACAGGCATTCCACGCCTAAAATCTGCACCAAAAACGCATGCACAATGCAATCTACTTGTTAAACCATACATGTTTTTTTTCTGCTTGCGGTTTTAAAAACCACACCATGGAAAAAAAAAGTCTGCTTCCAGAATATTGCATGGGCAGGAATGAAAATCCACGTCAAATCCGCATCAAAAAAATTTAAAACGTGTTAGGAAAAAAATGCATAAAAAAACTGATGGATTCCACATAGGTTTTTTTTCAACACAGAAAATACTCCAGGTGAATATACCCAAAGACCCCTTTCACACGGGCGAGTATTCCGCGCGGATGCGATGCGTGAGGTGAACGCATTGCACCCGCACTGAATACCGACCCATTCATTTCTATGGGGCTGTTCACATGAGCGGTGATTTTCACGCATCACTTGTGCGTTGCGTGAAAATCGCAGCATGCTCTATATTCTGCGTTTTTCACGCAACGCAGGCCCCATAGAAGTGAATGGGGTTGCGTGAAAATCGCAAGCATCCGCAAGCAAGTGCGGATGCGGTGCGATTTTCACGCACGGTTGCTAGGAGACGATCGGGATGGAGACCCGATCATTATTATTTTCCCTTATAACATGGTTATTAGGGAAAGTAATAGCATTCTGAATACAGAATGCATAGTAAAACAGCGCTGGAGGGGTTAAAAAAATAAAAAATAATTTAACTCACCTTAGTCCACTTGATCGCGATGCCAGCATCTCCTTCTGTCTCCTTTACTGAACAGGACCTGTGGTGAGCATTCATTATAGGTCAAGGACCTTTGATGACGTCACTCCGGTCATCACATGGTACGTCACATGATCTTTTACCATGGTGATGGATCATGTGATGACCGGAGTGACGTCATCAAAGGTCCTGTTCCTGTAATTAATGCTCACCACAGGTCCTATTCAACAAAGGAGACAGAAGGAGATGCCAGGGCCGCGATCAAGTGGACTAAGGTGAGTTAAATTATTATTATTTTTTTTTTAACCCCTCCAGCCCTATTGTATTCAGAATGCTATTATTTTCCCTTATAACCATGTTATAAGGGAAAATAATACAATCTACAGAACACCGATCCCAAGCCCGAACTTCTGTGAAGAAGTTCGGGTTTGGGTACCAAAAATGCGCGATTTTTCTCATGCGAGTGCAAAACGCATTACAATGTTTTGCACTCGCGCGGAAAAATCGCGGGTGTTCCCGTAACGCACCCGCACATTTTCCCGCAACGCCCGTGTGAAAGAGGCCTAAGAATTGCTAAATCCCTTTACTTTATGATAACATCTCAGTTAGGATTCCATGCATCCCAACAGTTCAATGAGTCAATCTACAGATAAAGATTCAAGGCGAGGCAAGTCTCTGCGTTTCCCAGCTGGTTTTTGCAACAGAACAAATAGTGGAATTTCATGGTATTATCTTGATGATAATATTACAATTAGAAGCATACAGCTTTAAAGGGCTTCTGTCACTCCACTAAAGTCCTTTTTTTTTTTTTTGCTACTTAAATTCCTTATACTGTGATATGTCAATATATAGGGCTCTTACTCATTTTCGTTCAGTAGTTTCTTCTAAAAACAGACTTTTATAATATGTAAATGAGCTCTCTACCAGCAAGTAGGGCGGCTTACTTGCTGGTAGCAGCCGCATTCTCCGTTCATAATGACGCCCCCTCCTCATGTTGATTGACAGGGCCAGCGAACGCGCTCGTCCTCTGGCTGGCCCTGTCCGCGCACTGAGGAGGGAGCGGCCGAGCGAGCGTCCTCCTATCAGTGCGCCTGCACCGACTGAAGACCGGTACGGCGAAGGCGCGAGATTTAAAACGCAGACAGGGCCAGTCAGAGGACGAGCGCGTTCGCTGGCCCTGTCAATCAACATGAGGAGGGGGCGTCATTATGAAAGGAGGATGCGGCTGCTACCAGCAAGTAGCCGCCCTACTTGCTGGTAGAGAGGTAATTTACATATTATAAAAGTCCGTTTTTTGAAGAAACTACTGAACGAAAATGAGTAAGAGCATTATATATTGATAAATCGCAGTATAAGGAATTTAAGTAGCCAAAAAAGTGGGGTGACAGAAGCCCTTTAAGGCCCATATATACTTGCCATAGGAACGCTCGTTAGTGATAATTTGCCAGTGTAAAGGTGCTGCAAATTACTTAATGAACAAGCAAAATGCTCAATTGTTGGGTAAGGCTACGTCTACACGACGACATTTGTCGCGCAACATTTTGTTGCACTAATGTCGCGCGACAATTTTTATAATGGCAGTCTATGGTGTCGCACTGCAACATGCAACATGCTGTGACTGCGACGCAACAGTCGCAGAAAATCCATCCATAGACTGCCATTATAAAAATTGTCGCGCGACATTAGTGCAACAAAATGTTGCGCTACAAATGTTGCAGTGTAGTTGTGCCCTATCTGTCGCGCGACTTATTGTCGCGCGACAAATGTCATCGTGTAGACATAGCCTAATATGGCTGTTTGTGCGGTCACCTAAATCGTTGTTTGCTGGCAACAGTTAGTGCCGTCCAAATAGCCTCTGCGGCAGACAAACAATGGTTTTGTATGGGCATTAGTGATCGCTCTTCCCATACTGTGGAGGAGATCGCTGAATGTATATGAGTAGGGATGAGCAAACTTGTGTTTCAAGCTTGGCGTACAAGGTTCGGCTTATCTAAGAAGTCCATTATGGATTCCGTTACTACGGACCATAAGTTATGGTCCATTGTAGCGGAATCCATAACGGAATTTTTAGATAACCCAAACCTTGACCGCCGAACTTGAAACACAAGATCGCTCATCCCTAAGGGCTCATGCACACGACCGCATGGCTTTTTCAGTGTTTTGCGGTCCGTTTTTTTACGGATCCGTTGTTCCGTTTTTCTGTTTCCGTTGTGTTTCCGTTTCCTTTCCGTTTTTCCGTTCGCCATATACAGTATACAGTAATTACATAGAGAAAATTGGGCTGGGCATAACATTTTCAATAGATAGTTCCGCAAAAACGGAACGGATACGGAAGACATACGGTTGCATTTCCGTATGTGTTCCGTTTTTTTTTGCGGACCCATTGACTTGAATGGAGCCAAGCACCGTGATTTGCGGACAAGAATATGACATGTTCTATCTTTTTACGGTACGGAAATACGGAAATACTGAAACGGAATGCACACGGAGACACTTCATTTTTTTTTGCTGAACCATTGAAATAAATGGTTCAGTATATGTACCGCATACTGAACTCAAAAAACGGCCAGTATACTGAACGCAAAATACTGTCGTGTGCATGAGCCCTATATATGAGCAGTCTCCACCACTGACGAGCAGGCGCTTGCTGGGAAGGAACGCTTCTCTCTCCACAATAGTCTGCTATATGTAGCAGTGTAAAGTGGCCTTTAGCTCCGGAATAGGGTGAATTAACATTTGGCAAATTTGTTGCAGAAATTTCGGTGATTGTCCCATTCAATGAAATAAGACTTACATAAATCCATGCATATGTTGAATAAATAACACAACTTACATGTTTGGAACCAATTGTCTGAAATGTGTGCAACAAATCTGTCGCATGTGGATATAACCTTAGGCAACAAGATTGGTGCGCTACAAAGTGGACCCACTGCATCTATAGGACGGCATTCAGACAAATATTTGATCATTGGGAACATGGCAATGGGTTGTAACAAAGCTGCTATTCACTGCCCATCAAAGGGAATGGGGGCCAAGGCAACTGATACATAACTTTTCACATTCCCTTTTATAACTCTGAAACTCAAAGTAAAAAAAGTCATGCATCTCAAGTAGTGGGAAGGCTTTATACAACTCAAGGCACGACACTGCCCTGCATATGAAGTAACTGTTACAAATTAGTTGCAAGCATCATTACATATTTTATGCTCTGTTCCTATATATCGCCAGCATACTCCACAGTGATGTATAGAGATCGTCCATTGGACAATGCCATCATATGGGCTTGCAATCTAAATTTTCTAATTAAGGTGTAATTATAGTTTTGAGGACTAGGAGGAAACACACTTGAACACGCGGAGAACATAAACGTATATCCCATGATTTAGCATGGTTTTAAGCTGACATAAAATCAACAATAAAAAGGGCAAATTTTGAAGGATCAAAAAAAAAATTCAGCTTTTTTTTTTTGCTAAGGGTCTGCTCACCCACAACAGGTTAAGGCCTCTTGCTTACACGACCGTATGTTTTTTTAAGTATTTTGCGGTCCGCAAAAAACAGATCCGCAAAAAATACGGATGACGTCCGTGTGCATTCCTTTTTTTGCGGAACAGAATAGCTGGCCCCTGATAGAACAGTACTATCCTTGTACGTTAGGCGGACAATAATAGGACATGTTCTATCTTTGAACGGAACGGAAAAACGGAAATACGGAAACAGAAGTCACACTTCTGTTTTTTTTGCGGATCTATTGAAATGAATGGTTCCGTATACGGTCTGTATACGGAACGCAAAAAACTGAATGTACACGGAAAAAAAACGTTCGTGTGCAAGAGGCCTAAGGGCTCGTTCACACGAATGTGTGATGCCCGTAGCCGTATTGGGGACCGCATTTGCGGATCCGCAATACACGGGCACCGTTCCGTGTGCATTCCGTATCACGGATGCGGACCCATTCACTTCAATGGGTCCGCAAATCCGGAGATGCGGAAGAACGGAACGGAATACTATGGAAACACTACGAAGTGCGATCTGGGGTTCCGTTCCGTGGTTCTGCACCGCAAAAAGATAGCACTTGCTCTATCTTTTTGCAGAACGGAAGGATCGCGGACCCATTCAAGTGAATGGGTCTGCGATCCCCATGCGCCTGCCCCATCGATGGTGCCCGTGCATTGCGGACTGCAATTTGCGGTCCACAGCACAGGCACGGGCTTCACACATTTGTGTGAACGAGCCCTAAGACTGTTCAATAAATCTGAACAGGGTTTACATAAAACACTGCACATTCTGCAGAAACAACCTTAGGCCTCCTGCACACGAACGTGTGCTGCCCGTTGCCGTATTGCGGACCGCATTCGCAGATCCGCAACACACGGGCGCCGTTCCATGAGCATTCCGCATCACGGATGTGGACCCATTCACTTCAATGTGTCAGCAAATCCGGAGATGCGGAATGGTGCAGAACGGAAGCACGGAACGGAAGCACTACGGAGTGCTTCCGTGGGGTTTCGTCCCGTCTTTCCGTTCCGCAAAAAGATAGAACATGTCCTATCTTTTTGCGGAACCCATTAAATTGAATGGGTCCGCGATCCGCTGCGGCTGCCCCGTGGTCGGTGTTCGTGCATTGCGGCCCGCATGTCTGAATCGCAAACGGAAACGGAAGCATACAATAATGTTCAAACAGAATGGACATAAAAAAATTGGGCTGGGCATAAAACTTTCAATAGATGGTTCCGCAAAAATGGAACGGATACGGAAGACATACGGATGCATTCCATATGCATTAGTTTAGTTTTTTTTTTGCGGAACCTTTGACTTAAATAGAGCCACGGAACGTGATTTTCGGGCGATAATAGGACATGTTCTATCTTTGAACAGAATGGAAATACAAAAACGGAATGCATACAGAGTACCTTCCGTTGTTTTTGCGGACCCATTGAAGTGAATGGTTCCGCATACGGAACGCAAAAAAACGGAACGGAAACAGAAAAAAAATACGGACGTGTGCAGGAGGCCTTAGAGGGGTATTCCCATCACAATGGGGGTATATCGCTAGGATATGCCCCCATTGTCTGATAGGTGTGAGTCCCACCTCTGGGATCCGCACCTATATCGAGAGCGCTCTCCCTATGCAAGTGACTGGGTGCTCACCGCTCTTGGGCAGCCACCGCTCCTATTCATTTTTATGGGGCAGACAGAAATAGCCGAGCCAGTGGCACCATAGAAATGGATAGAGGGCGGATGCGCATGCACAGTGCGCCCTCCACCACCTTTAATCACTCCGTTCTCGTTGTAGGTGCAGGTCCCAGAGGGACCCACACTTATCAGACAATGGGGGCATATCCTAGCGATATGCCCCCATTGTCTGTGATGGGAAAACCCCTTTAAGCCTCATTCACACATCCGTATCCGTGCTCAAATCAGTGAAAAGGTGGTCGGTGATGCCTCTGTGAAGGATCCGTGTGGGGTTCATGTGTACGCTTTTTGCTGTCCGTGTGTCATCTGTGTTTCACGGACACTGTGCAGCTGAAAAATAATTTTCAAAGCATCTTTTCCTATTGAAAACATGGAAGGCATCTCTGTTGCATCCGTATAATGGGCGTCATGGGTCCGTGAACACCAACAAAATACATACACATTAAAATGAATGGGTATGCGTGCTGTCCATGGAGAACACGTACATGGAACACTGATGTGTGAATGAGGCTTTAGACTAGGTTTAGGTGTGGTCTTTGTGTATATGTTAAGCAAGTAGTTTTGCACAAGCTATGCCTTGTAATACCTATAAAAAAAACTACATACGGTATACGTTCAACAGAACGTTTCCAGCCTAAAAAGTTCTGATCCAAAAGAAGCCTGAACTGAACCTTCATGCTGATCAATAATCATTAGAAATCAACTTTATTGCCCAAATCACCACAGTTTGGATTTTTAAATGATCTATACATTGGTTTAGGTTCATCCCTAAGATGCCACACGGCCAGGTTTCTTGATACAGTTTTGAAAGCCAAAATCAGGGGTGGATTATAAATGGAAGGAAAGTATAAAGGACAGATAAAACTTCTCTTTTTTTAATCCATTCCTGGTTTTGACTTCCAAAACTGCATACAGAAACCTGACCTGTGTGGTCACACCCTTAGACCTGATAATTAAAATATCCTACTATTGTGCTCCTGTATTCCTGTGTAGCAATCATATAAAAAAAATTCCCTGTTCATTTCCTCTTTCTGTACCACCATGAAATGAAATCTGACAATGTGCTCTGTACTGAACACTTTTGAATGAATGAAACCTGTTCCCCTTCCCCTAGGCATCTCCACCCTCTCATTACTTCCAGTGGGCAGGATTAGGGTGGGAGGAGAACAGCGTCACTCCCCCAGTTCTTTATGCTGAGCTCTAGGTATAAATTTCACTTCTCAGAGCAGGACACATAGCCAGCAGCTCTTTTGCCAGTGGTCAGTGAACATCTGTAGTCTACAAGCTTGCAACCATGAGCTTCTCCTCTTATTCCACTTACTCCACTAGAGCACAGCGTCCCTTTACCTTTAGCTCTCCATTTGCAGGAGGCAACAGTGCTGCTAGCGTCCATGCTGGGGCAGGAGGCGCAGGAGCCCGGATCTCTGTATCCAGGGTATCTACAGTAGGTTCAGGTTTTGGTGGTGGCTCCAGTGCTTTTGCATCTGGAGCTAACCTTCTAGGGGGTGTTCAGAATGATAAGGAGACCATGCAAGATCTCAATGACCGTCTGGCATCATACTTGGAGAGGGTGCGCAGTCTTGAAGCAGAAAATGAGAAACTAGAGGTGCAGATTCGCCAACATATGGAAAAGAAGGGACCCTCCAAGGACTGGAGCCCATACTTCAAAGCTCTGGAGGAACTGCGGAGACAGGTATGGATGTTTTTTATATATATTAATGGCGCTTTTTTTTTTTTTTTTTTACATTCTTAAGTTTCTAATGAAATACGTAATAATTAGAAATACTAAAATATAGCTAAATTGTTGGTGGACTGTTTTGAGGATAACTTTTACCATATAGTCTTGGAATATAATCTGAGTGATGCAGACTCTTATGGAGATAGAAGAACATGGGTGTGGACAGGATGAGGTTAAGCGGATTCTCTTCCTGTTGGAGACAGAACTGCAAACAAATCATTAGTGAAGTGAATTCTACAACAAAGCTCCTGGGATCTGCACACAACACTTGTACTGATCTGTATATAATCTCTGATCATTTTCATATGTTGAGAAAGTTGAACAGTTCACTAATATTTTGGAGTTAAAAAAAAAAAAAAAACTACTAATGCTAGAAGTTGGAAATGTGGAATAGCTAATCAGTTGTGATAGTGACAAAGTCTAGATCTCAAAGGTCTACTGTGTTATAGGTCCTTGGCATTTTAACTTTAGCTTGCAGGACATGCTGGGAGTTGTAGCCCCATGAGTGTTTAGGGGAAACCTCATAAGTAAAGTAACAAGTTCCTTACACTCAACTGTTGTACTTTTTTTTTTTTTTTTTTAATTGAAAGGGTTTTGAGCTGATTTTCCGTCTGCTTACAGGTATTTGACAGCACTATTGAGAATTCCCAACTGGTTCTGCAGATTGACAACGCACGTCTCGCAGCTGACGACTTTAGAGTGAAGTAAGTCTTGTTCTCCTATTGAGTTCATACAAGCTTTCTCCTTTTTTTTTTTTTTTTCTTTTTTTTTCTTTTTTTTATGATTAACCTCAGCCCAGGTGAACATCAACTGTTAAGTGAATTGTGACAAAGACAAGTGAAATTCGCTTTGTAGGCTGAGCAAGTCAGCTATGTCATGCCTATGTTCTAATTTCTCTTCTTTCTCACCTTAGGTATGAGTCAGAGCTGGCTATCCGACTGTCTGTGGAATCTGATATTACTGGGCTGCGTAAGGTCATTGATGATACCAATGTTTCCAGATTGAACTTGGAGAATGAGATTGAGTCTCTAAAGGAAGAGCTGATCTTCTTGAAGAAGTGCCATGAAGATGTAAGTATGAAAATTATGCAGTATTGAAGAATTTTGTGGGTTGGTGTAGAGAGAGGGCTAGAAGTCCAATGGTAGCACAAAATCCATGTTTATTTTGCATCTATCTTGTGTTTCTGCAGGAGGTCAATCAACTCCATG
Source organism: Bufo bufo (assembly GCF_905171765.1). Classification (NCBI taxonomy): domain Eukaryota; kingdom Metazoa; phylum Chordata; class Amphibia; order Anura; family Bufonidae; genus Bufo; species Bufo bufo. Next base: position 580,352,411 of record NC_053391.1, read on the forward strand.
CTCAAATAGCTGGTTCTGCTGTAACCGTGGAAGTGGATGCCCCCAAAAGTCAAGACCTTGGTAAAATTATGGCAGACATCCGGGGACAGTATGATGTACTGGCACAGAAGAACCGTGAAGATGCAGAGAAGTGGTACCAGTCAAAGGTAAATAACTTGAGTGGCTATAGGATATGATAATACTTTACATGACTTGCTAAGAAGGGTACATTTCTGACCTTCACCTTGATTGGAACATGTCTTATTTTCCACACAGGTGGAGGAACATACAGTACAAATAACACAAGACAGTGAGGCTCTTCATTCTGCAAGGACTACAGTAACAGAAATAAGACGCAACCTACAGTCTCTAGAAATTGAACTTGAGACTCTACGAAATCAGGTAAGACTGTTGACATAGATCTCGCCTAAGCAGGACTTTGAGGGGCAGACCTAGCAGTTAAGAGAAGTTCCACCATTGTGCCATTACAGGATGACAGAGTGAGAATGGAGGGAGTGGTGGAAAAATGAATGCAAATGTGTATGATAGCATAGACCTAAAATAATCCTAAACTTTGTTTCATGAACTCGCTTGCTTTAATGAGGTATGATTACAGTACATGCTGATCTCTATAATTAACAATGTTTTCTGATTCCACAGAAACTAAATCTTGAAAATTCTCTCCATGACACTGAATCTCGGTATGCAATGGAACTTGAGATGCTAGGTGGCGGTGCCCAATCTCTTGAGGCAGAGCTGGGACAAATACGCAATGACTGCCAGAGACAGCAGCTTGAGTACCAGAGTCTACTCAATGCCAAACAAAGACTGGAAAACGAAATCCAGACATACAGACGTTTGCTTGATGCAGATGATTTTGAGTAAGTGTCATCTGACCAGGAATAAAACAGGACATTAAACAATATCCATTCATTTATTGCTGGTTATCAAGTATCAGCCCAAGAGGTTCCCAATATAATGTTTCCATATCAGAACCAATTAACCTAGTTATAACATTTTTATTATGTATAATATTGTATTATTGCACTAGTTGGAGTTTAGCCTAACCCAATCCCAAAGGCAGTAATACAAACCCCGATTTATAGAAGTAGATCATCATGCTACTACTCTTCTAAACTTTCTTGTGCTTTTTATTTGCAGTCTCCAAGATGCACTTTCAGCATCAACAACACAGACTGTGAAGAAGGTCATCACAACAACACAGAAGATAATCGATGGAAAAGTTGTATCAGAAAGCAATGACACACATGTACTTCAATCCTAACTGTCTCTTCCACCACCTGGAAGCATTATTTGACAGTCCAGTGCATTTCAATAAAGATTCCAAGTTTTAAGATCTCTAGTAGTCGTTGTGGTTATCTTGGCATGGTTGACTGACACGGGGTATAAGGCAATTTGTGGTCCCATTATGACTATGAACAATACAAGTTAATTATCCACCCATAAGAAATCATATTTTTATGGCCCTACATGGTTAATGCCCGCCACCACAAAATTGTTAATTTTTTTTCATGAGGGTTGATTATTAAATTCCATTTACATCGACATCACACACCTCTTTAGGATGCTTTCTGCCACGTTTTGAGAGAGATGTATTGTGTCTCTACATGTAGTACAATTACAAATGTTGTTGCAAGTAACCGTTTAGGACAGATTTTGTGACTTTGGCTTTCTCCAACACCCTTGCCACTTTTTCCAAAAAGTGGATAGGAGAAGTGAGGCCACGAACGGGTAATTCACAGCCCAACTCATTTAACAATATCCGTGCTGGAAACTTAGATTATGGTTTCCATTCTGTGTATTGTAGTACAGTCATCCACTGTCCCAGGTGTGATGTCCTCCTTTTTTGAGAGTTATAAAAGTTGTCACTCTAACGGTCCATTCACACGTCCGCAATTTCGTTCCGCATTTTGCGGAACGAAATTGCGGACCCATTCATTTCTATGGGGCAGCACGATGTGCTGCCCGGATCCGGAATTGCGGATCCGCACTTCCGGGTCTGCAATTCCGATCCCGAAAAATATAGGACTTGTCCGCAATTGCGGACAAGATTAGGCATTTTCTATTTTAAGTGCCGGCGATGTGTGGTCCGCAAAATGCGGAACGCATATCGCCAATGTCCGTGTTTTGTGGATCCGCAAAACACACACGGACGTGTGAATGGACCCTAACTGTGGTGTTAAGCTGATTGTTGGAGCAGCAGTTAGCGGGGACTGCTACTCCAATCAGCTCGGTGACACACACTCCAGCAGTGATAGACACCATAGGAGCTGCCAAGGAAGAGGGAGCGTTGTGACTACTGGACCGCCCGCCGGACTGAGTGGCGCCACCACCTTCTGCCCCGAGGCCCTGACAACAGGACTGGTGCAAGGATTTTTGCCACCCTAGGCAAAAGCTAATTTTGCTGCCCCCTTGACTCTGCCATTGACCAAACCCTTTGACCCGCCCCTTTTTTTTATCAGCCACCTATTTAATGATTATTGCATGCAACATTTTACTTGACCAGCTAATTTTAGATATTCTACAGCAGTCCCGTTACAATCCCCCCCCCCCCCCCCCAATCAGCCTTTTGACCAAATAATAAAAATGGTATTTTCTCATATGCAAAACATAAAATAGCAGCATTGCACATATACAGCAGCACATACCTCTCGCATCCAGGGCCTCCAGGTGACGTCTCCTCCAGTGTACAGGGTGGGCCATTTATATGGATACACCTTAATAAAATGGGAATGGTTGGTGATATTAACTTCCTGTTTGTGGCACATTAGTATATGTGAGGGGGGAAACTTTTCAAGATGGGTGGTGACCATGGCAGCCATTTTGAATCCAACTTTTGTTTTTTCAATAGGAAGAGGGTCATGTGACACATCAAACTTATTGGGAATGTCACAAGAAAAACAATGGTGTGCTTGGTTTTAACGTAACTTTATTCTTTCATGAGTTATTTACAAGTTTCTGACCACTTATAAAATGTGTTCAATGTGCTGCCCATTGTGTTGGATTGTCAATGCAACCCTCTTCTCCCACTCTTCACACACTGATAGCAACACCGCAGGAGAAATGCTAGCACAGGCTTCCAGTATCCGTAGTTTCAGGTGCTGCACATCTTGTATCTTCACAGCATAGACAATTGCCTTCAGATGACCCCAAAGATAAAAGTCTAAGGGGGTCAGATCGGGAGACCTTGGGGGCCATTCAACTGGCCCACGACGACCAATCCACTTTCCAGGAAACTGTTCATCTAGGAATGCTTGGACCTGACACCCATAATGTGGTGGTGCACCCTCTTGCTGGAAAAACTCAGGGACCGTGCCAGCTTCAGTGCATAAAGAGGGAAACACATCATAATGTAGCAATTTCGCATATCCAGTGGCCTTGAGGTTTCCATTGATAAAGAATGGCCCCACTATCTTTTTACCCCATATACCACACCATACATTTTTTTGTTCCAACAGTCTTGGAGGGATCTATCCAATGTGGGTTAGTGTCAGACCAATAGCGGTGGTTTTGTTTGTTAACTTCACCATTCACATAAAAGTTTGCCTCATCACTGAACAAAATCTTCTGCGTAAACTGGGGGTCCTGTTCAAATTTTTGTTTTGCCCATTCTGCAAATTCAGTGCGCCGATCTGGGTCATCCTCGTTGAGATGCTGCAGTAGCTGGAGTTTGTAAGGGTGCCATTTGTGAGTAGCTAATATCCGCCGTTCGACTAATGCCACTCTCCAGTGACATGCGGCGAGTGCTACGCTGTGGGCTCTTGCTGAATGAAGCTAGGACAGCCACTGATGTTTCTTCATTAGAGACAGATTTCATGCGTCCACATTTTGGCAAATCCAACACTGAACCAGTTTCACGAAACTTAGCAAGCAGTTTGCTAACTGTAGCATGGGAGATGGGTGGTCTCGTAGGGTGTCTTGCATTGAAATCTGCTGCAATGACCCGGTTACTGCGTTCACCAGACATCAACACAATTTCTATCCGCTCCTTATGTGTTAACCTCGGCGACATGTCAATGGCTGTAAACAAAGAGAAACGTGTAAATAACTCATGAAAGAATAAAGTTACGTTAAAACCAAGCACTGTTTTTCGTGTGAAATTCCCAATAAGTTTGATGTGTCACATGACCCTCTTCCTATTAAAAAAACAAAAGTTGGATTCAAAATGGCCACCATGGTCACCACCCATCTTGAAAAGTTTCCCCCCTCACATATACTAATGTGCCACAAACAGGAAGTTAATATCACCAACCATTCCCATTTTATTAAGGTGTATCCATATAAATGGCCCACCCTGTAGATCTGTCATCATCTTCTCCATTCGGTCCGGACACTTCTCTCAGCCGCTCCTCGTCTCTGCAGAGTGTGACACACAGACATCTTAGTGTCCTCACTTTTCTATCATCATCCCCCAACCTAGAGTCCCCACAGTGTTATCCTGCTGCTCGCTGTGCCCTGGCCTCAATACCACAAATACTATCCTGAAGAAATAATATTGCCCCCATAGTATTAGTGCTCCTTATAGTCCCACCAATAGTAATTCCCTTCTAGAATGCCCTCATTAGTAATACTGCTGTTTTGGATAAGGAGGCCGATTGGTACAAACGAGGTGTGAAGGATGCCATCTACGTAAAAATGGAGAAGCCAAGCTTGAATAGAGGCGGGTGGGGTTAGACATCTATTGTCTGCCACATACAATGCTGTCTTGACACCTTTTTCTGGGAGGTCATTATCACCTACTGACTCCAATTAGGATAATTAAATCAACACCTTTGACCCCATGCTGGGTATAATTACCAGATGTTGATTCAGTTACATATTTATTCCCAGAGAATTCTTGTACAGTCACTCAGAATTGAGAAAGCTCGTTGGAAGAACGAGTCAAATGTTTTCAAGAAATCTACAGTAAGTCCAGTTGCCTTGTTTATTCTTTACAGATTTATCCAGCCCTATGTTGGGATATACACTACTCACAAAAAGTTAGGGATGTTTGTTATTTTGGGTGAAATTTAGGGAAAACTTAAAGTTAACGCTACAGTCATATTACATCATGAAAGTAAGGCATTTAAGTAGAAGCATGCAGTAGTGATTTCCTCATCTTAAACAATTTATTGAAACAAAAACCAACAACAGTGGTGGGTATACCTCTACTGTCTTAATATAACTTGTCATGTCCCTTTGAGCATCAATTAAAGCTGGATAATTACATCTCATGCTGTTCACAAGTCAATTTATTGTCTGCTGAGGCATGGCATCCCACTCTTCTTGAGGGACATCCCTCAGGTCAGGTTCTGGGTTTACGAGCCTCTACAGGGTGACTCAGCTGACCCCATAGGTTTTCAATGGTACTCAGATCTGGAGAAAGTGCAGGCCACTCGATTTGAGGCATATCTGTTTCCAGCAGCCGTTCCCTAATGATGCAACCTCAACGAGCTGGCGCATTGTCGCCCATGAAGATTAAATTAAGGGCGTCCACTTCTATGCCTTTCTGTGACTCTTCCAGTCTGTTTGTATCTATGTTGCCACCTGCTGATGACACTCTTCGACACTTTAAGCTCAGTGGCCACTTCTGTCAGAGAACATCCTGCTTGAAGCCTCGCAATGGTGAGGTACTGTTGATCAATTGTTAGGTGTCGTCTTGGTCTCATGATGTCAAAATGTGAACAGCATGATGAGGAGAACTGTTTGAATACCAATTGTAATTGAAACAGGAAATTTATTGGGCGACTCATGGATCAAACACCTGTTCGGAATTTTGCAGTAAAGCTCATAGTAACATAGTTTATAAGGCTGAAAAAAGACATTTGTCCATCCAGTTCGGCCTGTTATCCTGCAAGTTGATCCAGAGGAAGGCAAAGAAAACCCTGTGGGGTAGAAGCCAATTTTCCACACTTAAGGGGGAAAAAATTCCTTCCCGACTCCAATCAGGCAATCAGAATAACTCCCTGGATCAACGACCCATCTCTAGTACCTATAGCCTGTAATATTATTACACTCCAGAAATACATCCAGGCCCCTATTGAACTCTTTTAGTGAACTCACCATCACTACCTCCTCAGGCAGAAAGTTCCATAGTCTCACTGTTCTTATCATAAAGAATCCTCTTCTATGTTTGTGTACAAACCTTCTTTCCTCCAGACGCAGAGGATGTTCCCTTGTCACAGTCACAGTCCTGGGGATAAATAGATGATGGGAGAGATCTCTGTACTGACCCCTGATATATTTATACATAGTTATTAGATCTCCCCTTAGTTGTCTTTTTGGATAGCACCCGACGGTTTAGGGAGGGTGATGAGGGACTGATGGTTCCCCATCCCCTTCCTCCGGTTTAATAAGAAGTTAAGGCCCCCCCCAACCCTCAATGTCGGCCCGTTGGGCCGTAAAAGGTTTAAAAGGGGTGGTAACCTGGAGTGGGGTCAAAAGGGTTAAAAGATGAGGTGGTGGGGCTACGGAACAGGAAGGGGAGGAGGCAATGGGAGGTGATATATATTCCCCCCCCCTGCTCATGGCCCTTCCTCTTTACGGTGAAGGCAAGCTGGTGAGTGCTTGCTGGCTGCCTGTCCCCACAAGAGATGGCCGCAGGAGACGCTGATCTGCGCGATGCGCTTCTGGCGAGATTTAGTGAGGAAGGGGAGGGCTGGCTGCGCTCCTTTCTGGGCAGCTTGAGCTCCCCCTTCCTCCATCCCTCCTGCGCCTGTTGTACCTGCTGCGGTGGGGATGCCACAGGTAGCGAGCCCCCCCTCTGTCATGCCTGGTGAGCAACGATCTGCCCGTACTCACCGCCCTCCGGCCCGTTTAGGGCATAGTCTGTCTCCCTCCCCGGGTCTCGTTTCGACTCCTGCAGTAGGTCGAGGCGCGCGGCCTCAGTGCACCGGCCGGCGGCAGTTTTGCGCCGCCGGGAGTTATCCCCGCCCCTTCAACTTCCTCCGCTCCAGCCACTGTGGTCTCCAGCGTGGCAGGCGGTGGGAGTTTTCAATATGGGGCCTAATGGGAGCTCTATGGCGGCGATGACTGCCCGTTAACCCCCCCTGCCTCCCAGCAAGCTCCGCCACCCACACAGGGAGAGATGTTGCCCCCCCTTCTGAAGGGGTAGGGCTTGTACAACTGGTTGCACCGGTATTGGTGGCTTCTGCGGCGGGTATACCCGATGCTGGGCCTTCCCACATTGCCCCTTTACCACCCCCTCAGCCCCTTGCGGCCTCCCCTGTCCGCTCACGCAGGCGCAGGGAGTTGTCCTTGTCCCCCTCTTCGTCTCTGGACGGCAGGAGTAAGGGCCGGCGTAGCCGCCATAGCCGCTGCTCGCGTCGTGGGTCCCGGTAGTCCAGATACAGTCGGCGGTCCAGATCCTCTCGATGGCGCTCTTCGTCATCCTCAGATGGGTCCTCGGGTGCATCGGAGGAGTCTGTGCGTACACCGCATTCCAGACGGGGCAGACCGGTTCCTGCTGATGGGTCCAGGGCCCCTAGCCTGGCTACTTCGGCAGTCCACAGGGAAGTCGTGCCTGTACCTGCAGCTTCAGCGCCGATGCCTCCTTCATCTGGTGAGTACCAATATGCCGGGGCTTGGGGGACGGGCGGATCCAGTGCGGGTTTGGAGGTGCTATTGAAATCGTTATTAAACAAATTGCTTTCTTTATTGCCCCAACGGCTCCTGTGCCTACCCCGCCAGCGCTGGGGTCTGATCCGCAGGAGGCCTCGCCTTCCTCTGGGAGGGTCCCCCCGGTAGTGGCGGGTGTGCATAAAGATTCTTTTTTCTGCGGTGTCAGCCCCTTAGGTTCTCACTTGGATGAGACGGTGAGGGAAAAGATTTGGTAAAACCAATACGTGGATATTTGGTCCCTGATATCGGTGGACCAACATACGGTAGATAAAGAGAAACGTTTTTTAGATAAGCCATATGACAGGAGGGTCAAGGTGTCAAAGACTATGAACAATTGGTTACAGGCGTTTTCGGTCCTGGGTTGCGTTATGGGTCAGTGTCACCCTGAGCGCTGTTCTGAATTGTTCATATACTTGGACACTATTTATAGTGCGTATAAGGCTCACGGGGGCAGTGCGTGGTGGAGATATGATGAGGAGTTTAGGAGACGTTTGGCGCTGCAGCCGACGCTGGGGTGGGGGGTTAAGGCTACGGATGTATGGCTTCGCCTGATGGTGTCCCAAAGAACCCCTTCCTTTCAAGGGGCGGCCACTGGGGCCGGGGCCTTCGCAGCCCAGGGACCAGTGGCCGTCCGACTACCGGGCGCGTGCTGGTTGTTTAATGAGGGATTCTGCAAGTATGCCGGTTTGTGCAAATACAAGCACGAATGCTCGGCATGCCGGGGCTCCCACCCAGCGGGCCGGTGTACCAGGTCCCAGGTTAAGCCCGGGAAGACTCCCTCCCCCTTCGAACAAAAGGACGCCAGTCAGCGTGGTAAAGATGGCACCGTGGCTATACAGGTATCCCAATAGGAGGCAGCTTCCACTTTGAGTACTGGTTTTTCTGAGGGTTTTTTCATTCCATTTGTTCTTAAAAGGTTCCCGTTTTTTTCTGATAATCTTAAGTCGGTCAGGGAAAACCCTGAGGTGCTTGAGGCTAAGTTGCAGAAGGAGGTGTCAGCAGGGAGGATTGCCGCCCTTTTGTAGCGCCCCCTTTCCCTAACCTGCGGGTTTCTCCCTGGGGTGTGGTTCCCAAAAAGGAGACTGGTAAATTCCGGCTCATACATCCCCTATCTCACCCCCGGGGTTTGTCCGTTAACGATGCTATCCTTCAGGAGGAAGCATCGGTGAGGTATGTCTCGTTTGATAGGGCGGTGGCTCTGGTGAGGGCAGCGGGTCGGGGGGCTCTTCTGGCCAAATCCGATATAGAGTCAGCGTTTAGACTTTTGCCCATTCACCCTGATTGTTTCCATTAGCTGGGGGGTTGTTTTGAGGGCCTGTTTTATTATGACATGTGTTTGCCATTATTTCGAGATGTTCAGCTCATTTTTGCAATGGGTTGTGTGTGTCGAGTCTGGGTTGTCGTCGGTGATTCATTACCTTGACGACTTCCTTTTTGCGGCATCGGGAGATGGTGACAGCTGCCGGTTTCTCCTGTCTACTTTTCTGGAGCTAATGGCGCGATTTGGTGTCCCCATTTCGGCGGAAAAAACGGAGGGTCCGGTGACTTGTCTCTCTTTTCTGGGCATTGAGATAGATACGGTTGCTATGGTTTTCCGTCTCCCTTCGAAAAAATTGGTCAATCTCATGGGATTGATTGATGGTTTTTTGGTAGTGCGGAAGGTTTCCTTGCGTCAACTCCAGTCGCTCTTGGGTTAACTTTGCTTTGCTTGCCGAGTTATGCCCATGGGCCGGGGTTTTTCACAGCGCCTCTCTTTGGCCACGCATGGGGTCCGGTCCCCTCGGCATCATATCCGGCTTACAAAATCTCTGAAGGCTGATTTAATGGTATGGCGTTCCTTTTTAGGTTCCTATAACGGTCACACTTGCTTTATTTCTGCAGTGGTTTCAAACTCGGAACTGGCATTGTGGTCTGATGCGGCTGGCTCCTGTGGTTTTGGTACAATCTTAGGCAAGGAGTGGTGTGCATCTTCCTGGCCTGAGGATTCGTGCGCCTCGGGGCTTGTTTGGAACCTTACATTGCTGGAGCTGTTCCCTATAGTGGTGGTGGTTGAGATCTGGGGGGAGCGTCTGGCTAATCAGCATGTTTGTTTTTGGTCTGATAATTTGGGGACTGTTCAGTGTATTAATTGTTTGTCATCTTCATCCCTCCCGGTTTTATCGTTGCTACGGCACCTGGTCCTCCGTTGCCTGGAGCTTAACATTTATTTTAGGGCCAGGCATGTTCCTGGGGTGGACAACCGGATCGCTGATGCTCTTTCTCGCTTCAATTGGCAGGTTTTTCGGGAACTGCTTCCGGAGGCTGAGTTGGATGGAGTGGAATGCCCGCGGTACCTGTGGCAGCTAGTGGTCAACAATTGATGTCCCTTGTGAGTGCGTCGGTGTCTCCGGCTATGTTGCAGGCACATGGTAAGGCCTGGGCAGACTGGTTGGCTGTGCGTGGGGTAAGAGATGTCGCTAGGAGGGATGATCTTTTGTTTGGAGGTTACCGTCGAATGGCTGTTGGGGCTGAGGTCTCTGGGGGTTTCTGCCCCGGTTTGCGCGGCAGCGGTTGGCGGGGGTGGCATTCTACTTTATGTTATGTGGATGGGCGGATGTGACAAAAAACTTTGTGGTGAGGCAGGCCATGAAGGTTTGGCAAAGGGAGTACGTAGTACAGGATAGCAGACTGCCTATTTCTTTTACCCTACTATGCAAGTTGATTGAGTATTGCGGGGAGGTTTGTTCATCAGCTTTTGAGCGTTCTATGGCGGCGGCTAGTTTCAGTCTCGCCTTTTTTGCAGCTCTGAGGGTGGGGGAACTTGTGGCGCCTTCTGGCACCAGACCGGGTGGCCTGTTGGATGTGGATGTTGTGCTTGGTAATAATGCTCTCAGAGTCCGTATTAGGAGGTCGAAGACGGACCAGTTTGGGAACGGGGTATGGTTACCGATATTGCCAGTACCGGGAGTAGCCTGCCCGGTTTGGTTGGTGTCTGAGTATAGGTCAGTTAGGATGGGAGGCATAAATTTTTTCGCGCATACTGATGAGTCCCCTTTTCCCAAATTTCAGTTTTCTTTGGTGTTGCGCAATTGCTTGCGGCATTCGGGGGTGGATCCTGGTGAATTCGGCACTCACTCTTTTCGCATAGGCGCTGCCACGGGGGCGGCTTGAGCGGGTTTATCAGAATCGGAGGTGATGCGCATTGGTAGGTGGCGGTCGGCCTGCTTTGCGAGATATATCCGCCCTGATCTGCTGGTGTGAGTTTGCTGTGTTTGCGGAGGGGCTGCGATTTAATAAAAAAAAATATATTATAATTTTATGTGTCATGGCAGGTATATGTTTCATTGTTTTTTCTCTTTCAGGGGCTGTTCGTCCGGTGGTGTGGCTGTTATGCCACTCTTACATCTTTTGGGCTGTGCAGAGGGCGGACTGCAGGCCTGGAGGTCGGAGCCTTGGATTTAGGGAAGTGGACGTTTTTTGGAAGGGTATACAGGGTCTCCGATGGTCTCAGCTGTTACCTGAGGTGGTGGATTTGGGTCTCTGGTCGGCGGGACCGGTCATATTGGTAATACATGCAGGCGGGAATGATCTCTGCACCCTGCAGCTGACGGAGTTAATGGAGCTTATGCGCTCAGATTTGGAACGGCTTCCGGCCTTTTTTAGGGAATTAGTAATTGTGTGGTCGGAGGTGGTTCCCCGAGTGATGTGGCATGGGGCTCGGGATGGGGAGGCACTGGAGAAGTGCCGGAGAACCTTGAATGCCCGTATTTCCTGTTTTGTGTGCTCCCGGAGGTGGGGTGGTGGTTCGTCACCGACAGTTGGAAGGTGACAATAGGGCGTTGATGAGGCCGGATGGGGTGCACCTTACGGACATTGGTCTGGACATATTTTTTATATTTTTTTTCTGGCCTCCAGGATGGCATTGAACAAGGATTCTTTTTGCTAGTTGGTGGTCGGAGTCCCGTATAGAAGTCGGTCCTCCTCAGTGGCGGCAATTTAGAGAAAAGGAGCATGGTGGTAACAGATTTGGCGCACGTGCCCTCTGGGGTTCAGGGGTTGGCACACCGCACCGAAGGAATGGTTGGGGGAGGAGTTTAATTTGCCGTTGCAATGTTTAGCTGTGGCCGATCATCACCCAGTAAAACAAGTTAAAAGTAACAAACGGTGTCCGTGTCCTTTGTTATGGTATAAGTGAATAACGGGGGGCCCGTGGTAGCTCTCTCATCCTAACCCCTGTTCCTGAATACCAGCAGTCTTCTAAAGTGAATAACCCTAATTTTGATAATCGTTCAGGGTACTGTAGCCCCCCATTCCAGTTATTACTTTAGTTGCCCTCCTCTGAACCCTCTCTTGTTCACAGGAGCCCAGAACTGTACACAGTACTCCATGTGTGGTCTGACTAGTGATCTATAAAGTGGTAGGACTATGTTCTCATCACGGGCATCTATGCCCCTTTCGATGCAACCCATTATCTTTTTGGCCTTGGCAGCAGCTGCCTGACACTGGTTTCTACAGCTTAGTTTTCTGTTCACAAAAATTCCTAGGTACTTTTCCATGTCAGTGTTAGGGCTCATGCACACGACCGTGTGCTGGCCGGGCCCGTGCTGCGGTCCGCAATGCATGGGCACCAACCATGGGGCATCCGCATGCGGATCGCGAACCCATTCACTTGAATGCAGTCCGCATCCGATGGTCCGCACCGCAAAAAAGTAGTGCATGCACTACTAGTCCATAGTGCTTCCGTGGGGTTCCGATCTGTGCTTCCGCACCACATCTCCGGGTTTGCGGACCCATTCAAGTGAATGGGTCCTGAAGAGTAGGAATGGAACAAGGGGCACTCAATACCTAGAGGCCTATGGACATCAATACAAACGAGCAGGTACTGAAAAATGTCACTCTTTACTTGTAAAATGGCATATGACATAGAACATAGGATCATACAAACATAAATCAATAAAACATCAAATCAATATAAATCCATAAAACATTAAAACAATAGAGCATAGGGACCTATGAATGGGTCCGCATCCATGATGTGGGGTGCACACGGCCAGTGCCCCGTTTATTGCGGACCCGCTGTATGTGGGCCGCAATAAGGCCATGGCGGGGCAACGGCTGTGTGCATGAGCCCTTACCCAGTGTTTTACCATTTAATATGTACGACTGACTTGCATTATTCCTTCCCATGTGCATAACCTTACATTTGTCAGTGTTAAACCTCATCTGCCACTTCTCTGCCCAAGCCTCCAATCTATCCAGATCTATTTGTAGCAGTATACTGTCCTCTTCCGTGTCAATTACTTTACACAGTTTAGTGTCATCTGCAAAAATTGATATTTTACTGTGAAAGCCTTCTACAAGATCATTAATAAATATTTTGGAAGAGAACAGGGACCAATACTTACCCCTGAGGTACTGCACTAGTGACAGTGACTCAGTCTGAGTGTGTACCATTAATAACCACTCTCTGTTTGCTATTACTGAGCCAGTTACTTACCCACATACAGACATTTTCTCCCAGTCCGAGCATTCTCATTTTATATACTAACCTTTCATGCGGTACAGTATCAAATGCTTTGGAGAAGTCCAGATATACAACATCTATTGATTCACCGCTGTCAAGTCTAGAACTTACCTCCTCATAAAAAACTGATTAAATTAGTTTGACATGACCGATCCCTCATGAAGCCATGCTGATATGGCGTTATTTGCTTATTTTCCTTGAGGTACTCCAAGATAGCATCTCTTAGAAAACCTTCAGTTTACCCACTACAGATGTTAAACTTACTAGCCTATAGTTTCCGGACTCTGTTTTTGGACCCTTTTCTAAATATTGGCACTACATTTGCTATGCACCAATCCTGTGGAACATTCCCTATCAGTATAGAGTCCTTAAATATAAGGGTCTTGCTATGACATTACTTAATTCTCTTAGGATACAGGGGTGTATGCCATCTGGTCCTGGTGATTTCTCTATTTTAATTTTTTTAAGACGCTGTACTTCTTCCTGGGTCAGACAGGGCACTTTTAATGGGGAATAAACTTTTACATTCTGCATTTGATTTGACAGTATATTTTCCTCAGTGAATACAGTGAAGAAAAAAAAATCTAATAGCTTTGCTTTCTCCTCATCGCTCTCTGCAACTCCCCCCTCATTACTCTGTAGAGGGCCGACATCTTCGGATTTTACTTTTTACCATTTATATAATTTTAGGGTTAGTTTTGCTCTCTTTGGCAATTAATCTCTCGGTCTCTAGTTTGGCTGCTTTTATTTGATTGACATATTCTATTTTTTTCCTTAGCCTCCTGTTTTTGTGATTTAAATGCTTTCTTTTTGTCATTTATTGCTTTCTTTACAGTTCTATTTATCCACATTGTTTTTTTCTTGTTCCTTAACATTTTATTCCGATACGGTATGTACCTCTCACAATTAGATTTTAGGATGCTTTTAAAAATATCCCATTTTGTGGCGGTATTTTTATTTTTGAGGATTTAGTCCCTGTTAGTTAGGCCTATGGCCTTTCTTAGTTGGCTAAATTAAGTTTTTTTGAAGTTTGGTATTTTTGTTCTTCCCTGAAGAAACACTCTTTTGAATGACAATTGGAAGGTTATTACTTTATGGTCACTATTTCCCGGGTGTCCCCCAACCTGCACATCTGTTGTTCTGTCAGGTCTATTGGTTAATACTAAGTCCAGTATGGCTGTCCCTCTAGTCGGGTCCTGAACCAGTTTGGAAAGGTAATTGTCTTTGGTTATTGCCAAGAACCTGTTTCCTTTATGAGATATACACATTTCAGTTTCCCAGTCTATATCTGGGTAGTTGAAGTCCCCCATAATAACCACCATATTATGATCTGCGGCCTCGTCTATCTCGTTTAGTAGCAGATTTTCTGTGGACTATATTAGGTGGTTTATAATAAACTCCTATTAGTATTTTATTATTGTTTTTGCCTCCATGTATTTCTACCCACAGTGACTCCACATGTTCATGTCCCTCACCTATATCTTCTAAGAGGTTTATATATATTTTTTTACAACTTTTCTTCTGAACTGTTCTAGTCCCTCCTTCCATTCCTCCCCCAGTCCCATAACCTTGCTCTCGGTCTCTATCTGCACTATCTTCCCATCCTATAATGTAATTACCCTCCCCTGGTCCCTAGTTTAAACCCTCCTCCAACCTAGCCATCTTCTCCCCCCAACTCATCTGCCCCTTCCCCATTGACGTGCAGCCCATCTCTATGATAGAGCCTGTAGCCGACAGAGAAGTCGGCCCAGTTCTCCAGGAACCCAAACCCCTCCTTCCTACACCAGTTCTTGAGCCACTTGTTTACCTGGTGCAGGTAGTATTTCTGAAAACACTTCCTTTGAGGTCCTTGCCTTAAGTTTGTAACCTAAATCCCTAAAATCATTTTTAAGGACGCTCCACCTACCTCTAACTTTGTCATTGGTTCTCATATGGACCATGACTGCTGGATCTTCTCCAGCCCCTCTCAGTAATCTGTCAACCCGATCCGCAATGTGTCGAACTCGAACGCCAGGAAGACAACACACCGTCTCCCACTACCAACACCTGTCTGGCCTACCCTTCTCTCCTGGTCCCCTGCTTACTGGAGCTGACATTCCCCTGACTGGCAGAGGAAGGGTCCGGCTGCAGCAGTGCTCTCCCTGAACTGACATCCCTCTCATCTGCCAACCTTGCAAACTTGTTGGGGTGTGTCAGATCAGGTCTAGCCTCCCTGGCACTCTTCCCTCTACTCAGCTTTCTAACTGTTATCCAGCTAGCTACCTCACTTTCCTGAGCCTCCTCGCTACCACCCTCTCCCGCATCTCCCCCATAGAGTGTCTGCTCAGTGGGCAGCAAACTCTTTTCCAAATTGTCAACGCTTCTCAGTGTTGAAACTCTCTCGTTAGATACACGATGTGCGATTCCAAATAGACAATTTGCTCACATTTTAAGCAAAGATATGCACACTCAAACAGCTGTTCCAGGACTGCATACATTAGACAAGATGTGCACTGGACTGCGCTGTCAATAATGGAACACATACTAAATGTGGATTACGCAAGAAAAGAGAAAAATACAATATAGTGCAGTGATAAGAATCTAACTTACTGTAGCCCGCTCCTAAAGTCCCTGAATCTAAAGTCACACACTTAAAACAAACACACACTGGAAATCAAACACGCGAACGCTCACAAACTCACGTTGTTTGTCTGCTTGTATAAGTGCAGCTCTCAAACCAGACTGCTTTTTTACCTCTGGATCCTTGTTAGAGAACAGCAAGTTGTGCAAAAAGTACTTACTGAAACAATGAACAGTTGTACGAAACAAAGAATTAACCAAAGGTGTCCAGGGGGAGGGGCGGGGGGACGATATCCACCCAATGTAAACCCCAAAGAAGGGACACACAAGGATAAGACTCAGTAAAAAGCTCCCGAGTTAAATAGCAGAAACGAAGGAAAAGGAGCTCATAATACCAAAAAAATATATAATTTATTAAAACATGATTAAAAACTAACACGAGTAGAAGCAATAAATAAATGGTGCCATAGACATGATGAAAAATAGGAGCGGAGGACAGAAAAAGAAACGCCACCCTGGGAGAAAAGGCACACGGATCAAAAGAGCATGGTACAATATATAGAAATGATACATGGGAGTCAATACAGAGTCAATGCTCTAGCCCATGTACTGAGTACTACAGAAATGAGGTACCAGGTGAGACACCTGTCAAGCGCATAACACCTCTGTAAATAATAATTGGTGTGCAGGCAGAAAGTAAAAGATGGAATTATGCTGCAGACCAATAGGATGTAAAAAATAATAAACAGAGGAGAGCAGCAGGAGACAGGGACTCACCAAGCCAAGAACCGTGTGCGAGAAAAACCAGGGTGGCGCTACTATGTTAGAATGGGAACGCCTCTATGTTAGAATATACCATCGGATTTGAGTTAGATCGTGAAACTCAGATCCGACAGTATATTCTAACACAGAGGCGTTCCCATGGTGATGGGGATGCTTCAAGTTAGAATATACTAAAAGAACTGTGTACATGACTGCCCCCTGCTGCCTGGCAGGTGCTGCCAGGCAGCAGGGGGCAGACCCCCCCCTCCCGACCCCCTCTGTTTTGAACTCATTGGTGGCCAGTGCGGCCGCCCCCCCCCTCCCCCCCTGTTTTTAACTCATTGGTGGCCAGTGCGGCCGCCCCCCCCCCCCCCGTTTTTAACTCATTGGTGGCCAGTGCGGCCGCCCCCCCTCCCTCCCCCCCCTGTTTTTAACTCATTGGTGGCCAGTGCGGCCGGCCCCCCCTCCCTCCCCCCCTGTTTTTAACTCATTGGTGGCCAGTGCGGCCGACCCCCCCTACCCCCCCCCTAATTAAAATGACCGATCCCCCAGCACAGGCAGCAGGGGGCAGTCATGTACACAGTTCTTTTAGTATATTCTAACTTGAAGCGTCCCCATCACCATGGAAACGCCTCTGTGTTAGAATATACTGTCGGATCTGAGTTTTCACGAAGTGAAAAATCAGATCTGAAAAAAACTGTTATGCAAACGGATCCGTTCTGAACGGATGCAAGCGTTTGCATTATAAGAGCGGATCCGTCTGTACAGACACCAGACGGATCTGCTCCGAACGCAAGTGTGAAAGTAAATTAAGTTCACCTGTAAAGGTTGGAGTTAGGGAGCGAACTTCTGTTTTCAAGTTCGGCGTACAAGGTTCGTGTTATCTAAGAATTCCATTATGGATTCCACTACCACAGTCCATAAGTTATGGTCCGTGGTAGTGAAATCCATAACGGAATCCTTAGATAACCTGAACCCGAACCTTGTACGCCGAACTTGAAAACAGAAGTTCGCTCAACACTAGTTGGAGTGCATTTTAGGTTCATCCTAAAATGTCACCCACAAACCAAATATCCCTAACGTTTTGTGAGTAGTGTAATTTTGAACTATTTTTGGTGGTGGAAACGCCACTAAAAATGCTTCTAAAACGGCTAGCGTTTTTTCCTGCTTCCTCATTGACTTTAATACAAAAGCTGCTAACAATCTGCTTCTAAGAACTAACCACTATGCCACTTCAGAAGCAAATCTCACTTTAGCAGCGGGGAAAAAATACACCACCATGTGCATAGCTCTGCAAACTCTTCCTAAGGGCGCATGCACACGGCCGTTGTGCGGCCATTCCGTGAATTAGGGACCGCAATTTTTTTTTTTAAGATCCGTGTTTTGCGGACCGCAAAATACATATGGTCGTGTGCATGAACCCTTATTTTGAGGCTAGATAAGCATCAGAATCTCAGAAAACCACCTTAATGCGTTTTTCAAGTCTCTTGGGTGTGTATGACATTCACATTCTTACTCACTTAGGATGGAAATTTACATTAATGACTGATGTTACTGCATTAGGGTAACTGCACATTGTTGCGGATTACACACGTTTTTTTTTTCACACAGATTTTTGTGCTGAAAAACCACAGCATAATACAGCACCAGCAAAGTGAATGAGATTTGACAAATATCATGTACACTTTCTGTATTTTTTTATGCACGGAATTTGGCCTGCTATGAGAATTGTAACATTTTTAAACTCCGCAGCATGTAAATTGTTTGTGTGATTCCACGGCTTTTATTTATATAAATCTTTATTGCTTTTTTTCCCATCATACAAGGTTATTATAACAAACATTTAATATCTTACATTATATAAAGCCCCCCCCCCCCAATTTCCTTATTCGCTGTCTGCTCTCAACAAAAAAACAAACAAAAAAACAACAACCCCTGCTCTCTCTCTCCCTCCCGCCCCCCACGGTCCCAAACCATACTACCTGACATCTCCGAGAAAAATCGCTATGTTAGCCATTTCTGCCATGTATTAACAAATCTATTTTTTTTCTTAGTATTTGTCAGATGGAATTTTTCTCTGGCAAGTGAAGTTCTAGTAAACCTCTCCCATTCCCTAATCGTGCGAACCGCACTGCGTCCCCAATGTCCAATAATACATTTCCTTGCTTGAAATGGTATTGGATGTTTTTTCTTGATGTTGAGAGGTGTCCGTTTTGTCCATCACACCCAATACACATGTCTCAAATTTACTGGGAATTTGTTCTATTTTATCCTTAACCTTCCCCCAGAACTCTTGAATTTTTATGCATGTCCAGAGTATGTGGACATCATCCGCCCCTACCGCCCCACATTTTAAACAGCTAAACACTTTAGGTTTATAATACTTCATTAGTATCTTAGGTGAGTAGTAGAGACGGTATAATATATTAAATTGAGTAATCCTATAGGAGAAGTTCTTTGAAACCCTATTTTTTCCCTGTATTGCCGATTCCCAAAACTCTTCTTGTTGGGGGTCTATAACATCTTGTCATCTATGTTTTAAGCTATTAGTTGCTCTTTTCTTAGTCTTTTGATGTAACAAACATTCGTATATTTTAGAGACTAGTTTTCCCCCTGCTGTATGTTTGTTTGGAAATATTAAATAGCGGCTGCGAAAGGGTAACAATTTGTGTACCTTTACCTAGCGTCGTTCGTAAAGGGTACTTTAATTGTAGGTAAAAAAAACCTTAGTCCTATATTGCCCAATCCATACTCCCTTTTAAGGTCTTCATATATTATTATATCCCCCTGTCTCCATACCTGGCCCAGTCTGTAAACTCCATGTTTCCACCAAATTTTCTGGTCAATTAAGTTTAATTCTGTGAAGTATTTCCCCACAGTATGGTGTCAACATGGAGTCCATTCTGGTTCCATAGTTCTCTTGCTTGCTTCCAAACTGTATCCATCAACTGAAAGAGCGGAACCTTCCTGCTACCCTGATATGCCAAAATCCCCACTTCTATTAATTGAAAGATAGTACAGTTATCTAGTCTTTCATTTATCCCTACAATCATAGATCTATATCTTTGCGTGTTACTCCACATTATCATGTTTTTTATATGACCGGAAATAAAATAAAGTTCCACATCTGGGACTGATAGTCCGCCCTCCCTCTCATGGACACACAATATTTGTGCTTTTTATTTGTTTTTTTTCCCCTCGCCATATCAAGTCCATTAAGAGGCTAGTTATTTTTTTGAATATTTTTTTGGGGATTGTTATCAGTGAATTCCACAAAACATAATTAAGAGATGGTAACAAGCACATTTTCACCAAGGAGATACGACCTGCCATCGAGACATATATGGGGTCAGTTATCAAACTGGTGTAAAGTAGAACTGGCTTAGTTGCCCATAGCAACCAATTAGATTCCACCTTTCATTTTCCAAAGGAGCTGTCCAAAATGAATCTGATTGGTTGCTATGGGCAACTAAACCAGTTTTCCTTTCCACTAGTTTTGATAAATCTCCCCAATAGTCTATTCCATACATCTATTTTTTTCCTAATTTCCTGTATTTTGGGGATCAGATTTAATTGGACATAATCCTTAGGGTTTGGGGTTATTTGAATGCCCAGATATTTCACAGGTTCATTGGTCTCCTTAATTTCCAGTGCTCCCGGGATAAAATTGTTCAGAGGATCTATCGGGACACAGGCCGATTTAGCCCAGTTTATCTTAAGCCCAGAATACTTGCCATATTGGTCAAAAACCTGAAAAATCTTGAACCCACAAACAGCATAACATCATCCGCATATAAAGCAATTTTTTTCCTCGTGTCCACCAAACCTGAAGCCCTCAATTTCTTCATCTTGCCTAATCATGTCGGCTAACGGCTCCATAGCTACTGCGAAAAGCAGGGGGGAAAGGGGACATCCCTGTCTAACCCCCCGCGAATATGTATATTGTCAGAATATTCCCCATTTAATATCACTTTTGCTGAAATTTCAGTATACAGGTCCTTCTCAAAAAATTTGCATATTGTGATAAAGTTCATTATTTTCTGTAATGTACTGATAAACATTAGACTTTCATATATTTTAGATTCATTACACACAACTGAAGTAGTTCAAGCCTTTTCTTGTTTTAATATTGATGATTTTGGCATACAGCTCATGAAAACCCCAAATTCCTATCTCAAAAAATTAGCATATCATGAAAAGGTTCTCTAAACGAGCTATTAACCTAATCATCTGAATCAACTAATTAACTCTAAACACCTGCAAAAGATTCCCGAGGCTTTTAAAAACTCCCAGCCTGGTTCATTACTCAAAACCGCAATCATGGGTACGTGTAATGACCGACGTCACGCACAGGGAGGAAAACAGGGAAAGCCCTGCCCAAGGGAGAGGGAAAGGTAGTGACCCCTAACTCACTTTGCGGCTGGCACCTGACTGCCCTGACGTCCCTAGACGGGTTCCTCACCCGTGCGGCGATCACGTGCCTAAACCCTGGCTTTCCCTAATATGAGCCCTAGATAGTGAACGGGCCGGTGGGATCGCTAGTCCGCACCACTATCGCTAAGAGGGAAACACCAGGGAGAGGACAGACAAAACAGACAAACACATACACCCAGGTGGGCGACCACAATAGACCAAAAAGGTCCAACAGGGATCCGGAGGGTAGCGTTCTGGACCAACTACCAGAGAACGCAGCAACACAGCTCCAGAAGGTCAGAATAGATGTCCAGGCAGGAAGCTCTATCTCTGGCAACCAGAGAAGTGTGAGAGAGGAATATAAGGAGGTCTGGGAGTGCTGGACAAGGAACAGCTGAGGGGAAGGAGCTACAGATCCCTGAGTGAGCCAAAAGGGTTTGCAAAGCAAACCCAGAAAGCTACCATAAGGAAAACAGCCCTATCTTAAATAGAGCGTGCAGCCAACCGCTGCGACTTCCTGACCCCGGGTATAACGGAGTCAGGCGTGGTTCTCGATACCCTCGTGACAGTACGACTGCCGACCTGACTGCTGTCCAGAAGGCCATCATTGACACCCTCAAGCAAGAGGGTAAGACACAGAAAGAAATTTCTGAACGAATAGGCTGTTCCCAGAGTGCTGTATCAAGGTACCTCAGTGGGAAGTCTGTGGGAAGGAAAAAGTGTGGCAGAAAACGCTGCACAACGAGAAGAGGTGACCGGACCCTGAGGAAGATTGTGGAGAAGGACCGATTCCAGACCTTGGGGGACCTGCGGAAGCCACCGTGTACAGGCGTGTGCAGGAAATGGGCTACAGGTGCCGCATTCCCCAGGTCAAGCCACTTTTGAACCAGAAACAGCGGCAGAAGCTCCTGACCTGGGCTACAGAGAAGCAGCACTGGACTGTTGCTCAGTGGTCCAAAGTACTTTTTTCGGATGAAAGCAAATTTTGCATGTCATTCGGAAATCAAGGTGCCAGAGTCTGGAGGAAGACTGGGGAGAGGGAAATG
Source organism: Bufo bufo (assembly GCF_905171765.1). NCBI lineage: Eukaryota > Metazoa > Chordata > Amphibia > Anura > Bufonidae > Bufo > Bufo bufo. The sequence goes on from NC_053391.1 coordinate 580,374,293, forward strand.
CCAAAATTCCTGAAGTCCAGTGTCAAGTACCCACAGTCAGTGATGGTCTGGGGTGCCATGTCAGCTGCTGGTGTTGGTCCACTGTGTTTTATCAAGGGCAGGGTCAATGCAGCTAGCTATCAGGAGATTTTGAAGCACTTCATGCTTCCATCTGCTGAAAAGCTTTATGGAGATGAAGATTTCATTTTTCAGCACGACCTGGCACCTGCTCAGTGCCAAAACCACTGGTAAATGGTTTACTGACCATGGTATTACTGTGCTCAATTGGCCTGCCAACTCTCCTGACCTGAACCCCATAGAGAATCTTTGGGATATTGTGAAGAGATAGTTGAGAGACGCAAGACCCAACACTCTGGATGAGCTTAAGACCGCTATCAAAGCATCCTGGGCCTCCATAACACCTCAGCAGTGCCACAGGCTGATTGCCTCCATGCCGTGCCGCATTGAAGCAGTCATTTCTGCAAAAGGATTCCCGACCAAGTATTGAGTGCATAACTGAACTTAATTATTTGAAGGTTGACTTTTTTTGTATTGAAAACGCTTTTCTTTTATTGGTCGGATGAAATATGCTAATTTTTTGAGATAGGAATTTAGGGTTTTCATGAGCTGTATGCCAAAATCATCAATATTAAAACAAGAAAAGGCTTGAACTACTTCAGTTGTGTGTAATGAATCTAAAATATATGAAAGTCTAATGTTTATCAGTACATTACAGAAAATAATGAACTTTATCACAATATGCTAATTTTTTGAGAAGGACCTGTATAGCAGGTTTATCCATGATATAAAATTATCGCCAAATCCCATCTTATTCAGTGTTGCAATCAGAAAAGGCCATTCTATAGTATCAAACGCCTTTGAGGCCTCTATGGTTACAATCAATCGTTCACCACAATTTGCGGGTTCAAGCTGGGTATTCACAAAGTAGCGCATGATATTATCAGTTGTAGTCTTAGGCTACTTTCACACTAGCGTTCGGGGCTCCGCTTGTGAGCTCCGTTTGAAGGCTCTAACAAGCGGCCCCGAACGGATCCGTCCAGTCCTAATGCATTCTGAGTGGAGGCGGATCCGCTCAGAATGCATCAGTCTGGCAGCGTTTAGCCTCTGCTTGCAGCGTTCGGGTGTCCGCCTGGCCGTGCGGAGGCAAACGGATCCGTCCAGACTTACAATGTAAGGCTACTTTCACACTAGCGTTCGGAGCGGGTCCGTCTGATGTTTCATCAGACGGATCCGCTCCTATAATGCAGACGTTTGTATCCGTTCAGAACGGATCCGTCTGCATTATAACTTAGAAAAATTTCTAAGTGTGAAAGTAGCCTGAACGGATCCGTCCAGTCTTTACATTGAAAGTCAATGGGGGCGGATCCGTTTGAAGATTGAGCCATATTGTGTCATCTTCAAGCGGATCCGTCCCCATTGACTTACATTGTAAGTCTGGACGGATACGCTTGCCTCCGCTGCAAGCAGCGTTCAGGTGTCCGCTCGCTGAGCGGAGCGGAGGCTGAACGCTGGCAGACTGATGCATTCTCAGCGGATCCGCGTCCACTGAGAATGCATTAGGGCTGGACGGCTGCGTTCGGGGCCGCTTGTGAGCCCCTTCAAACGGAGCTCACGAGCGGACACCCGAACGCAGGTGTGAAAGTAGCCTAAGTCAATGGGGACGGATCCGTTTGAAGTTGACACAATATGGCTCAATTTTCAAACGGATCCGTCCCCCATTGACTTTCAATGTAAAGTCAAAATGGATCCGTTTGCATTATCATGAACAAAAAAAAAAGAACAAAAAAAAAATCTTTTTTTTTTTTTTTTTTTTTTTGTTCATGGTAATGCAAACGGATCCGTTCTGAACGGATCTAAGCGTTTGCATTATAGGAGCAGATCCGTCTGTGAAGATACCAGACGGACCCGCTCTGAACGCAAGTGTGAAAGTAGCCTTACCTGACATGAATCCCGCCTGATCCTCATGAACAAGCCCCGAGATCACAGTTCTAAGTCTAGTTGCCAGAATCTTAGCCAATATTTTATTATCCGTATTTATTAACGAAATGGGACGATATGAGTCCACAAAGGTTGGATCTCTTCCCGGTTTTAGTATTGAGGTAATTAGAGCTTCTCTCAATAAATCTGGTAGTTTCCCTACCTTTCTCGAATCGTCCCACATTGTCAACAGTCTCGGAATTAATATTTCTTTATATTGAACATAGACTTCAAACGGGATGCCATCTGTTCCTGGGGTCTTATTTTTTGTGACTCTAGATAGTATTTTATCCATTTCCAGGGCATTCAAGGGGGCTTCCAGAGTTTTACTTTGATCTATTGTTAGCGTATTTGCACCAGATTTTTATTTATCTTGCTATTATATATATCTTCAAAATATTCTTTAAACAGTTCTATTTTAGCCGCTTGTTCAATAATTTTATGTCCTGATTTATCTACTAAACAGTGAATATATTTATTTAATTTTTTTATCTAAATTGCTACCAAGGCTGCTAACTTTTTCCCCGGTATATGAGCATAGATATAATTGTCGCTTACATAGTTTTCTTTTTGTTGTTCCGCGATTAGGAGCCCCTGATCTTCCTATTTGGAAACTTTCTCTATCCACTCAGCATAGTTTTTTTCTATAGGGTTTTCAATATATTTTTTCTCATGTTTATCCGCCTCCTGCTGTAAATCCGTTATTTTTCCCCTTGTCGCTTTCTTATATATTGCAGTGTATTTTATGAAAATCCCCCTTATATAGGCCTTTGCGGCCTCCCATACTATATTAATTGGTGCTGAGTCTTCATTCGTATCAAAATATTCCACTATCTCTTTTAGAATCCTATCATGTATCCCCATTATATTTATCCACCATATATTTATGTTCATCCCTCTTGGTTTTTTTTTTGTGTTTTTATATTTATTATGATTGGATTATGATCCGAGATCCCACACTGTCCATATTTAACACATTCTATACCCAACGAACCTTTATTGTTTGTAAATACTAAATCAATCCGTGATAGACTCATATTTTTTTAATTTAGGGTGCATTATTCTCCAAATGTCAATCCAACCCATTTCCTCCGTAATCATTTTTAGTTTATATCCCGTGCAAGAATTTTGAGTGTTACCTACCCTACATCTATCTATTTTACTATCCATGATATTATTGAAGTCACCCATAACTAAAAGTGGTTTATCCCCTACCTTAAACACAAAATCGTGAATTTTTAATAAGACATCTATTTTAAAAGGTGGCGGTATATAAACATTTGCTATTATCCATGGTCTTCCTTCCAATAAACAGTCGATCAAAACGTATCGGCCCTCCTCATCTATAACTGTTTTCCCTATTTTAATGTCTATGTTGCGGTGTATTAAAATACTCACGCCTCTAGCATATGATGAGTAGACTGAGTGAAAGGAGTGCTGTATCCACTGTCTAAACAATCCATCTATCGTTTCGCTTGTCAGATGTATCTCTTGTAAGCAGACTATAGCGGGTAAAGATCTGTGTATTGCATCAAAAAACGCCACCCTCTTTACTCCACTACTAAAACCCCTAATATTCCAACAAATTATTCTCATAGAGCCTAATTATTTGTTTACTCGTTCCTTGAATATACCCGAGAACCCATGAGGGGGGAGAGAACAGCAGAGGAGAGAAAAGAAAAAAAAAGAACAGCACAGCGAAATGACTACCCTACCCACCCCCACTCCCTTCTGAATGAGCCAGGTTAACTTCAGTCCTGGTTCTCTCTCTTAGCATTTCCCCCTCCCCGCCAGCCCCAGCCCGAGTACCCCTCAACGTCTTATATTTTCTTTAATCCATAATTGTGCCGCTTCCACTTTATCAAAAACCCAAATCTTACTTTCCCATTCGATCCTCAGTTTAGCCGGGAACAACATGAAATATTTCAAATTATTTCAGCGCAAGATTTTTTTCACTTCAATAAAACGACTTCTTTCCTTTATCGTTTCTTTGTGTGATTCCACACCTTAGTGTTTTTTCCCCATAGAGTTCAATGGGGTTGTTAGCATAACAGCAAATTCAAAACAAAACCACATAAAAATTGCACAAAAAAACACTAGAAATTGTGTGGATTAATGTGTGGTTTTTATAGCATTTTTTATGCCATTTCATGCTGATTTTCTGCTTACAAATCTTCTCTGTGTGCGGGTAGCCTTATAGTGACTTGTATGGTTCTGGTATGAGTAGGAGAGAGAATTTCTGATCTCATCTGTGACATTAGCCTTGTTAGCAGAACACATTTTGGCACAGCTCATAGCTGGCACTGTTTTGCATGTAGTTACATGGTCTGCCGAAAGAGGCACCTCATTTATTTAGAGGTGTATGCCTCTTAATACATTAGATGCATCTAACTTCAGTAGGCTTTAGTGTTTTGTCAATTTTTTTGCAGTGTGTCTTTCAGTTAAAGAGTTTGCCCCATGAAAAAATATTCTACATTTTTCAAACCAGCAACTGGATCTGAATACTTTTGCAATTGCATGTAATAAAAAATTTCGTAGTTTAAGTCCGGCTGCCTCTCGGCACGTGTGCACTAGAGGCAGCAGGGATCAGACTGTTCACCCCCCGGAACAGCCTGCCGGAGAAGTATGCCGCTACTGTGAAAGTAGCCTTATTCTATTAAATCTATCTATAGCACCACCTGCTGTTTGCTCTTTTTCTAATTTCTCTGTCCTGCTCACTGAGATGGAAACAATTGGTCAGTTCATTCCTTCAATTGCCATCAGCTACAGAAGAAAGGACATACATTGCCTGGCAATAGTATTCACCCCCTTGACTTTTTTTTCGTGTTTTGTTACATTACAGCCTTAAATTCAATGTTTTGTTAATCTGAATTCTATGTGATGGATCAGAACACAATAGTCTAAGTTGGTGAAGTGAAATAAGAAGAATATAGAAATAAAACTATTGTTTAGAAATAGAAAACAGAAAATTGGCATGTGTGTATGTATTCACTCCCTTTGTTAGGAAGCCCATAAAAAACTCTGGTGCAACCAGTTGCCTTCAGAAGTCACATAATTAGTGAAATGATGTCCACCTGTGTGCAATCTAATTGTCACATGATCCGTCATTACATATACAAACCTTTTTTGAAAGGCCCCAGAGGCTGCAACACCTAAGCAAGAGGCATCACTAACCAAACACTGCCATGAAGACCAAGGAACTCTCCAAACAAGTAAGGGACAATGTTATTGAGAAGTACAAGTCTGGGTTAGGTTATAAAAAAATATCCAAATCTTTGATGATCCCCAGGAGCACCATCAAATCTATCAAACTTCTCACCCTGACCCACAAAGCTCTTCACAGTGCTGCACCTCCATACATCTCCTCCCTCATCTCCATCTACCACCCTACTCGTGCTCTCCGTTCTGTTAGCGACCTAAGATTAATAACCTCCATAATTCGTACCTCTCACTCCCTTCTTCAAGACTTTTCTCGAGCTGCACCTACTCTATGGAATACTCTGCCCCGGAATACTAGGTCAATTCACAACTTCTCCACCTTCAAAAATGACTTAAAAACACATCTTTTTAGGCAGGCCTATCAAGCTACCTAAACTGACTATTCCCCAACTAAACCTCTCCCCCACCAACTCCTCTGGCCTAAACTCGATCCTCTAGTCCCAAATAGAGATGGCCTTGCGGTTCGCCCGGCGGTCGTTTCGCAGCGAACTTTGCGTGTCTGCAATTTGCCGAACATGCGAACATATGGAGATATTCGCGCCCGCCATATTCTTTTACATTGTGAAGAACTTTGACCCATGACACATCCATCAGGTGGTACAGGACAGCCAATTGAGACATTTCAGCACATGTACACACCCCCTACCTTATAAATAAACCTGATCTGGCCGCCATTTTACATTCAGTGTTTTCCAGTGTAGGGAGAGATTGCTGTGTAGAGCAGGGACAGGCTGTTAGGGACACCAAACGCTAGCTCATAGGGCCACAAAAGTCATTTTAAGGACTGGTATAGGTGTGCTATCGATAGGTGTGATACACAGAGGGGTGCGATATACTTATAATAAACGTTCATAATGAGTTAAAAACACATAGATCTATATAGTGATCACCTGGAAGTCAGGGGCATAGGGGCTAGGGGCTTACTAGGGCCATTTTTTTTATAGGGTAAGGTTCCGGACGGGGTCGCTCTTATCAGGGCGGGTAGTCTGTGGTTAGGCTATCAGGGCCAGAATAGCACCCCCCTGTAGGGCAATATCAGGGACAGTTCTTTGTCCACACTGTCCTTCAATACCACATCATCATCTAGCCCAGGATAGATGTTTTTTGCTTTCCCTCCGGGATTCATGGATGTGCACTGGAACCTCCCGGATTGTGGTAGGACAAAAGGTTTCTCATTTGGTGCCGCCGAACACCTGATTTAGTGCCGCCGAGCACTTGTTATTGACTACCATATCTATGCTTTTTGGTTAACTTTAATAATTTAATTTATTTTCATTTTGAGGGATATCTTTTCCATTCACACGTCCGCAAAATGGGTCCGCATCCATTCCGCAATTTTGCGGAACGGGTGCAGACCCATTCATTTTTATTGGGGCTGGAATGTGCTGTCCGCATCCGCATTTGCGGATCCGCACTTCCGCATCTGTGCTTCCGTTTCCGCCAAAAAACAGAACATGTCCTATTCTTGTCCGCAATTGCAGACAAGATTAGGCATTTTCTATTATAGTGCCGGCGATGTGCGGTCCACAAATTGCGGAATGCACATTGCCGGTGTCCGTGTTTTACGGATCTGCAAAACAATTACGGACGTGTGAATGGACCCTCATAGTAACATTATTAAAGGTTGCGTTTTATCTTTATGTATATTCTAATGGATTGCCTTCCTTGTACAATGTTATAATATACGTTCTATGTTAGAAAGTATATTATAGTACATTTGTATTGTGCGGCAGTTGTGTGCGGTTCTGCTGCGATACTGCAGGTATATAGAGGGACAAACGTTATTGGAACAAATAATTTCTACTGGTGTGATATACCAGTCCCCCCCAAAAAAAAACTGATTGAAGCGGGGTGTTATATACCAATATACTTTCTTTATAGTGCATTTGGGAACTGTATAGTGCATTTGCGCATGGCCGTACGCAAAAATGATATTGCCGATATTTCGCATTGAATTTTTTTTATGTAGATCGCAAATTTGAATAATACATCTGGTATGTCACTGTCCATGTTGTGGGACTATTTGTACACTTCTAGAAATTATTTCTTGGCTGCAAATAGGAGCTGAAGGTTTTTCAGGTTCGCCTGCCAATAAATGGGACCCGCCGCGAACTTGCGGTTCGCGAACATTTGATCGCGTTCGCGAACCGTCTCGGCAGATGTTCGTCCATCACTAGTCCCAAACCCTAAGCGGATCGGCCGGCACCACTCCAGTCAGTTCAAAAATGGCTCAAATCCTACTACCTTATGTGTCACCCCCAATTCCTCATAGATTGTAAGCTCTTGCGAGCACGACCCTGACTCCTAGTGTTTCAGTTGCATATTAGCCAGTTAGTTTTGTTTCGTAAATGAACCCTATGAATTTGTAAAGCGCTGCGGAATATGGTGGCGCTATATAAATACATTTTATTATTATTATTATTATTATTATTATTATTATTATAACCAAATGGAAAGAACATGGCACAACAGCAAACCTGCCAAGAGACGGCCGCCCACCAAAACTCATGGAACGGGCAAGAAGGGCATTAATCAGAGAGGCAGCACAGAGACCTAAGGTAACCCTGAAGGAGCTGCAGAGTTCCGCAGCAGAGACTGGAGTATCTGTACATAGGACGACAATAAGCCGTACGCTCCATAGAGTTGGGCTTTATGTCAGAGTGGCCAGAAGAAAGCCATTACTTTCAGCTAAAAACAAAAAGGCAAGATGTAAGTTTGCGAAAAGGCATGTGGGAGACTCCCAAAATGTATGGAGGAAGGTGCTCTGGTCTGATGAGACTAAAAATGAACTTTTCGGCCATAAAAGAAAACGCTATGTCTGGCGCAAACCCAACATCACATCACCCAAAGAACACCATCCCCACAGTGAAACATGGTGGTGGCAGCATCAAGCTGTGGGGATGTTTTTCAGCAGCTGGGACTGGGAAACTGGTCAAAGTTGAAGGAAAGATCGATGGTGCTAAATACAGGGATATTCTTGAGCAAAACCTGTACCACTCTGTGCGAGATTTGAGGCTAGGACGGAGGTTCACCTTCCAGCAGGACAATGACTCCAAACACACTGCTAAAGCAACACTTCAGTGGTTTAAGGGGCAACATGCAAATGTTGGAATGGCCTAGTCCAGGGGTGTCCAAACTTTTTTTGAAGAGTGCCAGATTTGATGAAGTGAACATGTGCGAGGGCCGACCATTTTGCCTGACATTCTTTGAAACATTAAAATTAAATGCACATTAACTATTTTATGCAAAGTTTATTGAAAACGGCATACCGTATTTTTCGCCCTATAAGACGCACCGGCCTGTAAGACGCACCTAGGTTTTTGAGGAGGAAAATAAGAAAAAAAAAATGTTTTATACCAAAAGGTGTGCTTTTGGTGGGTTTTGAACTAATGGTGGTCTGTGCATGACACTATTATGGGGGATCTATGGATGACGCACTGTCATGTTGGGGATCTGTGGATGGCACTGTTACGGGGGATCTGTGGATGGCACTGTTATGGGGGCTCTGTGGATGGCACTGTTATGGGGGATCTGTGGATGGCACTGTTATGGGGGATCTGTGGATGGCACTGTTATGGGGAGCGGCATCTGTGGATGGCACTCCTATGGGGTGGGGGATCTGTGGATGACACTGTTATGGGGGGGATCTGTGGATGACACTGCTATATATGTATCATCCACAGATCCCCCTCATAACAGTGTCCCCCAATACACCGGCCCTCTGCTCACTTAAGTATTTCTAGACCGTAATCCTTAACCTGTTAATAAGTTTAACTAAAGCTGCGCTCTCCCCTGTTCCCCTGTATCCCCTGTATCAGTACAGCACTTATGAACAAGCTTCCATAGCAGGCAGAGCGGATGGCAGCAGTAACGTCACTCACTGGCGTTGCGCGCCTGCTCCGCCTGCTTCATTCATAAAGTGGGAGGAGCAAGTCAGTGAGTGGCATTACTGCTGCCGTCCGCTCTGCCTGCTATGGAAGCTTGTTAGAAAGTGCTATACTGATACAGGGGATACAGGGGAACAGGGGAGAGCGCAGAGTTAGTTAAACTTAATAACAGGTTAAGGATTACGGTCTAGAAATACTTCGGTGAGAGGCGGAGCCCGGTGTAAGAGTACAGTGACTGCACCGGGCCCCGCCGCAAGTTCCGGACTCCAGCCCCTCCTCTCTCCCTGCTCATACATCGCAGGCTGCGATGTAAAATGGAAGCATTCGCCCCATAAGGTGCAGGGGCATTTCCCCCCCACTTTTTTTGGGGGGGGGATGCGCCTTATGGGGCAAAAAATACGGTACTTTTTATGTTGTGACTTGGGTGACAAATCTAAACAGGTGTTAAATCACACTGCCTTTAATATTTAAAAAAACAGGAAGCTGAAATATGTCAGGAACATTGAAAAAGTACACTGCTCAAAAAAATAAATGGAACACAAAAATAACACATCCTAGATCTGAATTAATTAAATATTCTTCTGAAATACTTTGTTCTTTACATAGTTGAATGTGCTGACAACAAGATCACACAAAAATAAAAAAATGGAAATCAAATTTTTCAACCCATGGAGGTCTGGATTTGGAGTCACCCTCAAAATTAAAGTGGAAAACACACTACAGGCTGATCCAACTTTGATGTAATGTCCTTAAAACAAGTCAAAATGAGGCTCAGTAGTGTGTGTGGCCTCCACGTGCCTGTATGACCTCCCTACAACGCCTGTGCATGCTCCTGATCAGGTGGCGGACGGTCTCCTGAGGGATCTCTTCCCAGACCTGGACTAAAGCATCTGACAACTCCTGGACAGTCTGTGGTGCAACGTGACGTTGGTGGATAGAGCGAGACATGATGTCCCAGATGTGCTCAATTGGATTCAGGTCTGGGGAACGGGCGGGCCAGTCCATAGCATCAATGCCTTCGTCTTGCAGGAACTTCTGACACACTCCAGCCACATGAGGTCTAGCATTGTCTTGCATTAGGAGGAACCCAGGGCCAACCGCACCAGCATATGGTCTCACAAGGGGTCTGAGGATCTCATCTCGGTACCTAATGGCAGTCAGGCTACCTCTGGCGAGCACATGGAGGGCTGTGTGGCCCTCCAAAGAAATGCCACCCCACACCATTACTGACCCAATGCCAAACCGGTCATGCTGGAGGATGTTGCAGGCAGCAGAACGTTCTCCACGGCGTCTCCAGACTCTGTCACGTCTGTCACATGTGCTCAGTGTGAACCTGCTTTCATCTGTGAAGAGCACAGGGCGCAAGTGGCGAATTTGCCAATATTGGTGTTCTCTGAAAAATGCCAAACGTCCTGCACGGTGTTGGGCTGTAAGCACAACCCCCACCTGTGGACGTCGGGCCCTCATATCACCCTCATGGAGTCTGTTTCTGACCGTTAGAGCAGACACATGCACATTTGTGGCCTGCTGGAGGTCATTTTGCAGGGCTCTGGCAGTGCTCCTCCTGTTCCTCCTTGCACAAAGGTGGAGGTAGCGGTCCTGCTGCTGGGTTGTTGCCCTCCTACGGCCTCCTCCGCGTCTCCTGATGTACTGGCCTGTCTCCTGGTAGCGCCTCCATGCTCTGGACACTACGCTGACAGACACAGCAAACCTTCTTGCCACAGCTCACATTGATGTGCCATCCTGGATAAGCTGCACTACCTGAGCCACTTGTGTGGGTTGTAGACTCCGTCTTATGCTACCACTAGAGTGAAAGCACCGCCAGCATTCAAAAGTGACCAAAACATCAGCCAGGAAGCATTGGAACTGAGAAGTTGTCTGTGGTCACCACTTGCAGAACCACTCCTTTATTGGGGGTGTCTTGCTAATTGCCTCTAATTTCCACCTGTTGTCTATCCCATTTGCACAACAGCATGTGAAATTGATTGTCACTCAGTGTTGCTTCCTAAGTGGACAGTTTGATTTCACAGAAGTGTGATTGACTTGGAGTTACATTGTGTTGTTTAAGTGTTCTCTTTATTTTTTTGAGCAGTGTACATTACACAAAGTAATAAAGATTGTCTGTCAACTTTTACGTTCCAAAAATGTGAACAGGAACATAACACCAAGTTATACATGTGTTCAAATATATTTATAACTGATTTAGACCAACTGACATTAACTGAGATTTTACAATGTATTCATCTCAATTGAAAAAAAACTTGCCTGCACAGCCAGGGCCGCTGATAGGCCAGTACAGCTGGCCCAGTTGTATCGGGCCCGGCTGGCAGGGGGGCCCGGGCTGCCGACTCCCGAGCCATTTCAGGGCTCCAGATGGCGACCAAAATGGTCGCCAATGCGACTTAGAATTTACAAATGGCGACAAGACTTTTTAGTCTTGTCGCCATTTGCGACTAGACCCGCCGCCGCAGCTCTGCTCAATACAGCGGCGGGGCACAGGAGCTGATGATAGTTCTCAGCAGCGCAGGAGGAGTCTCTCCCTCCCCCCTGTGCTGCTGTCCCCGCCGCTGCCAATAAGAAGAGAGACGGGAGGAGGAGGAGGAGGGGCTGTGGCCACTGCGCCACCAATGAAGAAAACTGAGCTGTAATACAAATACAAGAGGCGGGTGCCGGAATCAAATAGCCGGCACCCGACCTCTGTGACAGGGAGCTGCGATCCGCTGCGGTTGAGTTAACCCTTCAGGTGCGGTACCTGAGGGGTTAATTGTAGCTGATCGCAGCTCCCTGTCACAGAGGTCGGGTGCCGGCTATTTGATTCCGGCACCCGCCTCCTGTATTTGTATAAGAAACATTGGTGGCACAGTGTGCCCCCCCCCCCCCCCCCCCACAGTGGGAAGTGCCAATGAGGGTTAAAAATAATAAAAGAAAATTAACTCACCTCCTCCAGTTGATAGCGTAGCAGCCGGTCTCCTGTTATTACTTCTTTCTTCAGGACCTGTGGTGACGTCACTGAGCTCATCACATGGCCCATTACCATGGTGATGGATCATGTGAGGAGCTCAGTGACGTCACCACAGCCACAGGTCCTGAAGAAAGAAGTAAGAACAGGAGACCGGCAGCTACGCGATCAACTGGAGGAGGTGAGTTAATTATTTTTTTATTTTTTAACCCTCATTGGCACTGCCCGATGCACCACCAATGTTTATTATATTGAGGGGGCGCACTGCGCCACCAATGTTTATACTGGGGTGATGGGGCGCACTGCGCCACCAATGTTTATACTGGGGTGATGGGGCGCACTGCGCCACCAATGTTTATACTGGGGTGATGGGGGGGCGCACTGCGCCACCAATGTTTATACTGGGGTGATGGGGCGCACTGCGCCACCAATGTTTATACTGGGGTGATGGGGGGGCGCACTGCGCCACCAATGTTTATACTGGGGTGATGGGGCGCACTGCGCCACCAATGTTTATACTGGGGTGATGGGGCGCACTGCGCCACCAATGTTTATACTGGGGTGATGGGGCGCACTGCGCCACCAATGTTTATACTGGGGTGATGGGGGGGCGCACTGCGCCACCAATGTTTATACTGGGGTGATGGGGCGCACTGCGCCACCAATGTTTATACTGGGGTGATGGGGGGGCGCACTGCGCCACCAATGTTTATTATATTGACCTTCTACTATGCATTCTGTATTCAGAATGCTATTATTTTCCCTTATAACCATGTTATAAGGGAAAATAATACAGTGAATAGACTGTCACCTAGGAACCGTGCGTGAAAATCGCACCGCATCCGCACTTGCTTGCAGATGCTTGCGATTTTCACACAGCCCCATTAACTTCTATGGGGCCTGCGTTGCGTGAAAAACGCACAACAGAGCATGCTGCGATTTTCACGCAACGCACAAGTGATGTGTGAAAATCACCGCTCATATGCACAGCCCCATAGAAGTGAATGGGTCCGGATTTAGTGCGGGTGCATTCCGGTATTTTGAATGCTGGATCCGGCACTAATACATTCCTATGGGGAAAAATGCTGGATCCGGCATTCAGGCAAGTCTTCATTTTTTTTCGCCGGAGATAAAACCGTAGCATGCTGTGGTTTTATCTTTTGCCTGATCAGTCAAAATGACTGAACTGAAGACGTCCTGATGCAAACTGAACGGATTACTCTCCATTCAGAATGCATGGGGATATACCTGATCCGTTCTTTTCCGGTATAGAGCCCCCGTGACGGAACTCAATGCCGGAAATGAAAAACGCTAGTGTGAAAGTACTTTAAAATATTAAGTTTAAATCCCTCCTTTCCCAATTTTACATATAAAATATATAAACAATAAATAAATAAACATATTACATAGCGCTGTCCAAACTATTAAATTATTAAAAAATATCTCCTATGCGGTGAGCATTCGCCATTTTTTAGTCACCTTGTCACCCCAAAAAATAGCATAGGACTGTTTTATTATGAGCCGAATGTTTCATAAAATGCGAAATGCACGCGGCTTTTTTGTTTTTTTTGGGGTTTTTTTTGCGCGGTATTGAGTATCGCAATAATTTTTTATGGTGACGAAAGCGAATCAAAATTTTGGTTTCAAAACAACCCTACGCCGATCTGATCGGCGTAGCGTTGTCACGATACCAAAGATTTGATTCAGTTTCGATTTGGCGACTAAAAATTTGATTTGGCTCCTAAATTTTTCAGTTCAGGAGCCAATGGCTACTAGGTATTTTTTTTAGTCTGGAGCACTGCATTTTAATTTTTTTGCTGTCAGTGGGCTGGCTCCAGTAACAGCAGGCAGTGTGGGGGCGGCGCTCACTCACTGACGTCACACGCCTGCTCCTCCCACTAGGCGGCGCAGGCGCGTGACGTCAGTGAGTGAGCGCTGCCGCCCGCACTTGTTACTGGAGGCTGGAGGGTGGAGGGAGGAGGCAGGAGCTGAATGTAAGGTAGTATTTTAGTAAAGAGATGAGCGCTGTGCCTGTGCTAAAATTAAAGTTACTGTCTGCAGCCTGCACGGCTGCACCGATTTATTAATGTATACTACTGTGAGTGGCGGGGGGGGGATCTATATGGATGACGTCATGACGGCACTGTTATAGGGAGGGCGGGGGATCCGTGGATGGCACTGTTATGGGGGGGGGGGGGGGTCTGTCATGTGGATGACACTTATGGGGGGGGCCGGGGGGTCTGTGGATGACACTTATGGGGGGGATCTGTGGATGGCACCATTATGGAGGGAGGGGGATCTGTGGATGACACTGTTATGGGGGGGATCTGTGGATGACACTGTTATGGGGGGATCTGTGGATGACACTGTTATGGGGGGATCTGTAGATGACTGTTATGGGGGGGATCTGTGGATGGCATGAGCATGAACTTGCAAGACAGCTAAACTTTAAAGACCTTATAAATGAGTTTGCTGAAGCAAAGGTACGAAGAATGTCCACTACAAATTTGTAACACCTTTGGCAAAATGGGAAAGGACTAGTGAAACTGGTCAGTGTTTTTGGGTGAAGCCATAAATATATGCACATATGCAGACTGTGAATGTTCAATTGCACTCTGAACTTGGGTCGTTTGACTCCTGTTGTTTTTGTGCCTGTTGGCGCACTTATGTTTACCCAGTTGTCTACAGTAAACTATCTTTAACGAGACCTGGCTTGTTGTTTTTTTTCCACCTTTATCATTTGTTTAATCTTCCTAATTTTTTCAAAATACCACTTCATTTATTCATTAATGTTTTTTTATTACATATTGATATTAAAGAGGTCTGTTCTCATCTGAAAACAGTATTTATTTTGGATAATAAAACTTATAACTGGCTGGAGAAAAATAAATATCACTTGTAGACAAATCTGCATGTTGTTTCAAGGCGGCGTCTGGGGAGGGGCCAAGGGCGGGGCCAGGGGTGTGGCTGAAGGAGGGATCAGGGGGTGGAGCTGAAGGGGGCCCCGTCATGTATGCTGTACGGGGCCCCATGATTTCTATCAGCGGCCCTGTGCACAGCCCTGCCTGCCTGTCAGTGTGTTGTCTGTGCAGTTACTGCTCCTTGTCAAGGTGTTTGGTAGGCAGAAGGTTGTTTTTTTTCTTCTTCAATAGCCCTTAATGGTCGCCCTTGTCATCAGCCGGCGCAGGGAGAAGGAAAGCCTAAATCTCGCGACGTCCGAGATCTCGCGAGATTTGGCCTTTCCTTCTCTCTGCCCCTCCACACCCAGCCACAAGATCTCGGACGTCGCGAGATTTGGGCTTTCCTTCTCCCTGCGCCGGCTGATGACATCAAGACGAGAGATCCCAGGAGTCCTAAGCGGTGCTCGGGGACTCACTGGGGGGGGCCGTTGGGCAACTTATATGTGGGGCCTTATCAGTCGGGAAAGTGGGCTGCAGTTGTCCCACGGGCCGGACTTTGGACATGCCTGGCCTAGTCAAAGCCCAGATCTCAATCCAATAGAAAATCTGTGGTCAGACTTAAAGATTGCTGTTCACAAGCGCAAACCATCCAACTTGAAGGAGCTGGAGCAGTTTTGCAAGGAGGAATGGGCAACAATCCCAGTGGTAAGATGTGGCAAGCTCATAGAGACTTACCCAAAGAGACTTGGAGCTGTGATTGCCGCAAAAGGTGTCTCTACAAAGTATTGACTTTAGGGGGGTGAATAGTTATGCACATTGACTTTTTCTGTTATTTTCGCCTATTTGTTGTTTGCTTCACAATAAAAAAAAAAAACATCTTCAAAGTTGTGGGCATGTTCTGTACATTAAATGATGAAATCCTCAAAAAAAAACTGTTAATTCCAGGCACCAAAACACAAAAAAAGTCAAGTGAATACTTTTGCAAGGCACTGTACCTCTGAGAAAGAACACACCCCTTAAGCTAGCCGCTTGAAATTAATCTAGCAGAACAATTGGAGCAATGAATGGGGAGATCTCTGGATCCATGTGAGGTACCTGATAGAACAAGACACACAAGGCAGTATGTTATGCTTGTTTTTTACAATTTGGATTCTATTTAGTGTTCCTTTTAGGCCTCTTTCACACGGGCGTCATGTTTTTGGCCCGGATAAGATGCGGGTGCGTTGCGGGAAAATGTGTGATTTTTCAGCGCGAGTGCAAAACAGTGTAATGCGCTTTGCACGCGCGTGAGAAAAATCGGCATGTTTTGTACCCAAACCCGAACCCGGACTTCTTCACAGAAGTTCGGGTTTGGGTTAGGTGTTGTGTAGATTTTATTATTTTCCCTTATAACATGGTTATAAGGGAAAATAATAGCATTCTTAATACACCTTAATCCATTTGTTCGCGCAGCCCGCCTTCTCTTCTGTCTTCATCTTTGCTGTGCACAGGAAAAGGACCTTTGATGATGTCACTGCGCTCATCACATGGTCCATCACATGATCCATCATCATGGTAATGGATCATGTGACGGACCATGTGATAAGCGCAGTGACGTCACCACAGGTCCATTTCCTGTGCACAGAAAAGAAGAAGACAGAAGAGATGCCGGCTGCGCGAACAAGTTGATTAAGGTGAGTTACATAATTTATTTATTTTTTTTAACCCCTCCAGCCCTAATGTACTAAGCATTCTGTATTAAGAATGCTATTATTTTCCCCTTATAACCATGTTATAAGGGAAAATAATAATGATCGGGTCCCCATCCCGATCGTCTCCTAGCAACCGTGCGCGAAAATCGCATCGCATCCGCACTTGCTTGCGGATGCTTGTGATTTTCACGCAGCCCCATTCACTTCTATGGGGCCTGCGTTGTGTGAAAAACGCACAAAATAGAGCATGCTGCGATTTTCACGCAACGCACAAGTGATGCGTGAAAATCACTGCTCATGTGCACAGCCCCATAGAAGTGAATGGGTCCGGACGCATTGCACCCGCATGGAAATCTCGCCCGTGTGAAAGGGGCCTTAGACCGGCATACATAATGATGGTCTTAATAAAGCTTCCCATGTATCTTTTTCGTCCAGTTTTCGGGCTTGTAAAAAAAAACATAAAATTCTGCCATTTTTTACAAGCATTTTTATTTTATTTTTTAGTTACACATTTTTTCAGACTTCTTATTTACAATGGGGATATTTATAGGGAAGCGTATGAAAAAATGTTGCACAAAGAACATGCTGTGATTTAAAAGAAAAACACCAAGGGAGCAAAAAATTGCGTTTTTGTGGTTTTTGGTTTGTTGTTTCCAGTATTTTTTGGGGGAAAAAATTGCAACTCCAGATGTTGCATAAAAGTCTTTGGGAAATAATAAACACAGGAAAAACAGGCTTTTTTTTTGTAGTGGCCGTTGCTCCAATCTGTGGCCCCGCAAAAAATAGAACATGTCCTAACACAAAACGGACAAGAATAGGCATTTCTATTATGGGCAGCCCATTCTGTTCTGCAAATTGTGGAACGCACACAGCCGGCATCCGTGTTTTGCAGATCCGCAATTTGCAGACCGCAAATGACAGCGCAGTTGTGTGCATGAGGCCTAAAATTTATCTTACCAGCAGTTTTTGTTTGAAAATTAAATGGCTGATAATATACAACTCTATCAACTGAAGAGTTGTATTCTGACTAGAGAAACAATGGGATCTAATAGTTCAATGAAAGTCCTTTCTTGACCAAACAGTTAGGCCTCATGCACACGACCGTTGTGTGCATCCGTGGCCGTTGTGCCGTTTTCCGTTTTTTTTTCGCGGACCCATTGACTTGCAGCCCGAGACCGTGATCCGTGTATCCTGTCCGTCAAAAAAATATGACCTGTCCTATTTTTTTGACGGACAACGGTTCACGGACCCATTCAAGTCAATGGGTCCGTGAAAGAACACGGATGCACACAAGATTGGCATCCGTGTCCGTGATCCGTGGCCGTAGGTTACTTTAATACAGACGGATCTAAAGATCCGTCTGCATAAAAGCTTTTTCAGAGCTGAGTTTTCACTTTGTGAAAACTCAGATCCGACAGTATATTCTAACACAGAGGCGTTCCCATGGTGATGGGGACGCTTCAGGTTAGAATATACTTAAAGAACTGTGTACATGACTGCCCCCTGCTGCCTGGCAGGTGCTGCCAGGCAGCAGGGGGCAGCCCCCCCCTGTAGTTAACACATTGGTGGCCAGTGCGGCCGCCCCCCCCCTCCCTCCCCTGTAGTTAACTCATTGGTGGCCAGTGCGGCCGGCCCCCCCTCCCTCCCCTGTAGTCAACTCGTTGGTGGCCAGTGGGCCCCCCTTCCCTCCCCTGTAGTTAACTCTTTGTTGTCCAGTGCGGCCGGCCCCCCTCCCTCCCCTGTAGTTAACTCGTTGGTGGCCAGTGGGCCCCCCCTCCCTCCCCTGTAGTTAACTCTTTGTTGTCCAGTGCGGCCGGCCCCCTTCCCTCCCCTGTAGTTAACTCGTTTGTGGCCAGTGGGCCCTCCCCCCTTATCCTAATTAAAATCTCCCCCCCTATCATTGGTGGCAGTGGAGAGTACCGATCGGAGCCCCAGTTTAATCGCTGGGGCTCCGATCGGTAACCATGGCAACCAGGACGCTACTGCAGTCCCGGTTGCCATGGTTACTTAGCAATTTGTAGAAGCATTATACTTACCTGCGAGCTGCGATGTCTGTGTCCGGCCGGGAGCTCCTCCTACTGGTAAGTGACAGATCATTAAGCAATGCGCCGCACAGACCTGTCACTTACCAGTAGGAGGAGCTCCCGGCCAGACACAGACATCGCAGCTCGCAGGTAAGTATAATGCTTCTACAAATTGCTAAGTAACCATGGCAACCGGGACTGCAGTAGCGTCCTGGTTGCCATGGTTACCTATCGGAGCCCCAGCGATTAAACTGGGACTCCGATCGGTACTCTCCGCTGCCACCAATGATAGGGGGGGAGATTTTAATTAGGAGGGGAGGGAGGGCCCACTGGCCACCAACGAGTTAACTACAGGGGAGGGGGGGCCGGCCGCACTGGACAACAAAGAGTTAACTACAGGGGAGGGAGGGGGGCCCACTGGCCACCAATGAGTTAACTACAGGGGAGGGAGGGGGGGCCCACTGGCCACCAATGAGTTAACTACAGGGGAGGGAGGGGGGCCGGCCGCACTAGACAACAAAGAGTTAACTACAAGGGAGGGAAGGGGGGCCCACTGGCCACCAACGAGTTGATCGCACTGGACAACAAAGAGTTAACTACAGTGGGGGAGGGGGGGCCGGCCGCACTGGCCACCAATGAGTTAAAAACAGGGGGAGGGGTCTGCCCCCTGCTGCCTGGCAGCACCTGCCAGGCAGCAGGGGGCAGTCATGTACACAGTCCTTTTAGTATATTCTAACCTGAAGCGTTCCCATCACCATGGGAACGCCTCTGTGTTAGAATATACTGTCGGATTTGAGTTTCACGATCTAACTCATATCCGACAGTATATTCTTACATAGAGGCGTTCCCATGGTGATGGGGACGCTTCAAGTTAAAATATACCATCGGATTGGAGAAAACTCTGATCCGATGGTATAAAAGGGACTCCTGACTTTACATTGAAAGTCAATGGGGGACGGATCCGTTTGCAATTGCACCATATTGTGTCAACGTCAAACGGATCCGTCCCCATTGACTTGCATTGTAATTCAGGACAGATCCGTTTGGCTCCGCACGGCCAGGCGGACACCAAAACGACTTTTTTTTCATGTCCGTGGATCCTCCAAAAATCAAGGAAGACCCACGGACGAAAAAACGGTCACGGATCACGGACCTACGGACGCCGTTTTTGTGGACCGTAAAAAAAAACGGTCGTGTGCATGAGGCCTTAGCAGGGCCCTGAAAAAAAATACTAAAAGTGGCCCCATTTTCTAGGAGTGTCCAAAATGACAAAAGGTGGGGCCAACACAAGTAGGTGGGGCCAGCAATACCACAGTGCAGTACAAAATACTGTCCCAGCAGAACCAAATATCAACCTCAGTGCAGCACAATATACTTTCTCCAGCAGTACCAAATACTACAGTGCGGCACAATGTATCACCCCAGCAAAATAAAATACCACAGTGCAGCACAAAATACTTTTAGGCAGAAACTCTTCTGTCCTGTGTGTGGGGCCTGGTTTGATCTTTGCTATGGGGCCCTTACTTCTCTATGTACGCCACTGATTGTGTCCCAGTAATAATGCCATCAATAGTGCCTCCAGCAATATTACCCCCTATAGTGCCATTAACAATAACGTTCCCCCAGTATCAATGATGCCTCAGTGTTTAATAATGCCCCTATAAGGCCTCCAGAAATAATGTCCTGCCTCCAGTAATAATGATGCCCCGACAGGGCCCCAAGTAATAATAATACCCCTATAGTGTCACTAACAATAATAATGCCCACTATTGTGCCCCAGTAATGTCCCCAAGTGGACCCTGTAAAGGATCAGCAAAATACACATCCCTTCCATGCACATTCTGTATTTTTCTAACTCCCATCAATAGAAAGTGCTATTCTCATCTACAATGCAGAAAAGAATATGACATGTTCTATATATAATTTGTGGAACAGGCACATGGATCCGCATAAAATTCAAATGTGCGCATGGCCCCATAGAACTGAATGGGTTAGTGTTCTATCCACAAAAAATGCAGGTAGCACACGGATAAAAAATACAATCATACGCATGAGGCCTTAACCGGTATGAATAGAGGCAAAAGATATTTCTGGAACATACCAAAGTAAAAATAAATTCCCCAAAAACCTGATATTATTCAAAATGTAGGTGTCATGGGGTGTATTGGGGTGTCACATATCTGCCCCAGGTTGTCTTCAGATAGACATGCCCTAGGCACTCCCCCTTCCCCATTGATGTCCACACAATTTAGAGAGCTGACGGCCAAATGTTCCCTAGGCCATCAGCTATGCCTCCCAACTCTCTCATATGCATGCACTAGTGTTGAACGAAGCGAGCTTCAGATGCTTCAACCAAACTAGCTTCATTCAAAACTTCGGAATAATACTGTACGGAGATGAGCCGATGAGCCGAAGTAAAGGCCCCTTTGACACGGGCGAGTTTTCCGAGCGAGTGCAATGCGTGAGGTGAACGCATTGCATCCGCACTGAATCCGGACCCATTCATTTCTATGGGGCTGTGCACATGAGCGGTGATTTTCATGCATCACTTGTGCGTTGCGTGAAAATCGCAGCAAGCTCTATATTGTGCATTCTTCACGCAACGCAGGCCCCATAGAAGTGAATGGGACTGCGTGAAAATCGCAAGCATCCGCAAGCAAGTGCGGATGAGGTGTGAGTTTTACACATGGTTTCTAGGTGACGATCGGGATGGGGACCTGATCATTATTGTTTTCCCTTATAACATGGTTATAAGGGAAAATAATAGCATTCTTAATACAGAATGCTAAGTAAATTAGGGATGGAGGGGTTAAAAAATAAAA
Source organism: Bufo bufo (assembly GCF_905171765.1). Classification (NCBI taxonomy): domain Eukaryota; kingdom Metazoa; phylum Chordata; class Amphibia; order Anura; family Bufonidae; genus Bufo; species Bufo bufo. The sequence goes on from NC_053391.1 coordinate 580,395,772, forward strand.
AATGCTAATTAAACTCACCTCATCCACTTGTTCGCGCTGCCCGGCTCGTCTTCTTTCTTCTTTTTTGATGACCTGGGAGGAAAAGGACCTTTGGTGATGTCACTGCGCTCATCACATGGTCCGTCACATGGTTCATCACCTTCACTCAAACTGCCTAAGCCCGCCCAGCCTTAGGGTCCATTCTCACGTCCGTAGTGTATTGCGGATCCGCAATACACCCGGCCGGCACCCCCATAGAACTGCCTATTCTTGTCCGCAATTGCAGACAAGAATAGGACATGTTCTATTTTTTTCCTGAGCCGCGGACCGGAAGTTCAGGGCCATGCTCTGGAAATGCGGATGCGGACAGCACACTGTGTGCTGTCCGCATCCATTCCTGCCCCCTAGAGAATGAATGGGTCTGCACCCATTCTGGATAATTGCGGAACGGGTGCAGACACATTCTACGGACGTCTGAATGGAGCCTTAGAAGCAGGAAACCAGGAAGTGAACATCAGAGCTGGCTGCAGGTGAGGATGAATAAGCAAGATGGGAAAACCACTTTAAGGAGAAAAGAGGGACAGAGGGACTTGGATCAAAAGTATGGACTGTTCCTCCAAAAGAGGGGCACTTGGGAGGTCTGTTATATGTCATAGATAATAGTAAATACTTCTTGTAATCTGCACATCATCTGACCTCTTGGCACACGTGGCACAAAAGTTCCCGCTCAGGGAGTCTTGAGCCACAATTGGGGCCTCAGACCTGGTAATCTAATATTCCAAACCATATCTAATCACCTCAGTCCATATATTATCACCTCAGTCCATATATTATCACATAAGTCCATTCAGGTCTCTTCCTCAGCCTTCAGGGTCTGTGTGGCTGCTGCAGACATTGCCCACTACTCAGGCCACAAAGTTCTAGGCTAGCCAGTGCCCAGGAGCAGGAGATAGCGGCGCCGCTCACAGTTGGGAGGACGGTCCAGTAGTCACAGCACTCCTGCTTCTTCTTTAGCATTTGAAGAGGAATTCAGTCCGAAGTTTAGGAAAACGTTGATTCACTACGAATCTGAATGTTTTCACGCTTCATGGTAACCAATAATTTTTTGGGATAGGGAGAGTGCAGGGAGACTACAGGGAGAGTGCAGGGAGACATGCTGAGTCCGATTTATTTATTTATTCTTATATTTACTTATTCCTACATCAGCCGTAAATTAAGACATGTAATTCAATACCAATAGGATGGAAGCCTTTATTATTCAATAAACAATACCATCCAGTCTGCACCCCTTATGGAGGCCAGGTCTTAATGATAACTATCCTCATCTTTTTCTGGCTTTACTTCTTCCAAATCATCCTTCAAAGTCTCCATGTCCTAGAAAAGTCAGCAAGATGAAGAGAGAGGAAGAACTGGATGTTCCTGATGACATATTCTCATTGATATTAGATGATGTGGATGATGGCAGAAGAAGGGCTCCCATCTGTAGGGCAGGGGAGCACTGTGTTTCAGAGAAGTGGGTATGCCAGAGCTGATTAATATTCAGTTTTTACTGTCATATAAACTATAGGAGATTGCAGGCAAGAACTTCAATAATATGGATATCGTGCCCCCAACTAACTAGCCAAACCCCAAACCAGCAACATGTGCATTAAAGGTGCCGCGCGGCCATTAACAATGAAGTAGGACTATACAGTGCGGTCTTCATTATTACATGAAAGTCAGCTGCTGGCTAATTGGCCGTGCGGTTCTGCACCACAGCATGGCCGCTACCCACTCGCAGTACGACAGCTCCGTGTGGCCGTACCCTAAGGCAGAGTGTCCTTGGTATACCTGATTTATAAAGATTCATGACAAATTAATTTGTATCAAATTGAATTTCTTGGCGAAGTTCGGCAAAGCTGACAAATTAAACCTTTCAAAACTTCGCTTATCACTAGTGTCCATCACTGCTGGAGTGTGTGTGAGTGGGCAGACTGGTGGAGCGGCATTTCCTGCTCACTGCTACTCCACAAATCAGCGTAAGGGGTTTTTCATACGGCAGTTCCGCAATACAGGGGTCACCAACCGTGTGCATTCCGCATCACAGATGCGGACCCATTCACTTAAATGGGTCCGCAAATCTGGAGATGCGGTGCGGAAAAGAACGGAAGCACGGAACCCCATGGAAGCACTATGGAATGCTTCTGTGGTGCTACGTTCCGTGCTTCTATTCCGCAAAAAGATAGAACTTGTTCTATCTTTTTGCGGAACGGATGGATCGCGGACCCCATTCAAGTGAATGGGTCTGCGATCCGCTTGCGGCTGCACCAAGGTCGGTGCCTTACGTTCGTGTGAATGAGCCCTAACACTTAGCACCACATTGAGCACTTTCATAACTCCCAAAAAAAGGACATCACACCCAGGACAGTCGGGCACAATACGACAACACACAGAATGGAAACCATAATCAATACAACAGCGTCAGACAACTTAAACTAGAAATCTGTAACGTAAGGTGTTGTTTTATTTATCAAACTTAGCGTCTACTTGAGATATTTAAGTCCTTTCCTTTAAGTTTGCTATTGGACATTACCAGGAGAAGGCATAAGAGCAGAGAACTACAACTCCCAGCACATCCAGACTATTATGTGATATCAGTAAACACTACAGATAGGAGGTATACAATGAGAGTACTACAACTCCAAGCATGTCCAGCCTGTTATTTTGTGATATTAGAGGACATTACAGGGAGGTGGTAAATGAGAAGAGAACTACAACTCCCCGGCTGTAATTATGTGATATAACAGGACATCAAAGTGACATTGTATAAGAGGAGAGAAATACAACTTTCATCACGTCCAGTCTGTTATTATGTGATATCATAGTACATTAAAGGGAAGAGGTACAAGAGGAGAGAACTACAGCTCCCAGCATATTTAATCGGTTATTTTTCTATCAGAGGACATTACAGGGAGGAGGTATAAATACAGTGAAGGAGTTTAAGCATGCATGGGATAGGCATAAGGCCATCCTTTATATAAGATGGGGCCAGGGGCTATTCATAGTATTCAGTATATTGGGCAGACTAGATGGGCCAAATGGTTCTTATCTGCCGACACATTCTATGTTTCTATGTTTCTATAAGAGGAGAGGACTACAAATACCTGCATATCCAGGCCGTTGTTAGGTGATATCAGAGGACATTACAGGGAGGGGATACAAGAGGACAGAACTACAACTCCCAGCATGTCCAGGCTGTTATGCTATCAGAGGACATTACAGTTAAGAGGTATAAGAGGAGAGAATTACAATTCCCAGCATGTCCAGTCTGTTATTATGTGATATCATAGTACATTAAAGGGAAGAGGTACAAGAGGAGAGAACTACAGCTCCCAGCATATTTAATCGGTTATTTTTCTATCAGAGGACATTACAGGGAGGAGGTATAAATACAGTGAAGGAGTTTAAGCATGCATGGGATAGGCATAAGGCCATCCTTCATATAAGATGGGGCCAGGGGCTATTCATAGTATTCAGTATATTGGGCAGACTAGATGGGCCAAATGGTTCTTATCTGCCGACACATTCTATGTTTCTATGTTTCTATAAGAGGAGAGGACTACAAATACCTGCATATCCAGGCCGTTGTTAGGTGATATCAGAGGACATTACAGGGAGGGGATACAAGAGGACAGAACTACAACTCCCAGCATGTCCAGGCTGTTATGCTATCAGAGGACATTACAGTTAAGAGGTATAAGAGGAGAGAATTACAATTCCCAGCATGTATAGTCTGTTATTTTCAGAGAACATTACAGGGAAGAGAAATATGAAGAGAACTACAAATCCCAGGATGTCCAGTCTTTTATTATGTGATATCAAAGGACATTACCGGGAACAGGCATAAAAGGAGAGCACTACAACTCCCAGCATATCCAAGCTGTTATCATGCTATCAGAAGACATTAAAGGGAAAAGGTATGAGGAGAAAACTACAACTCCCATAATTTTTCTGGCTTTTTCACTGAATCAATCGCTTCTGCACATGTGACATGATGTCATCACAGGTCCTTCACCACCATTTCTCCTCTCCACTGTTGACCTCCACCTCTTCTTGCACTAATCACATGATGCTGATGTTATCACAGATCCTTCACGACTACTTCTCTCCACTGCTGATCTCTGCCCCTCCTGCAATGATCACATGATGGTGACTTCATCACAGGTCCTTCACCACTATTTCTCCTCTCCACTGCTGAGCCCTACCCATCCTCCACTGATCACATGATGGTGACTTCATCACAGGTCCTTCACCACTATTTCTCCTCTCCACTGCTGAGCCCTACCCATCCTCCACTGATCACATGACGGTGACTTCTTCCCAGGTCCTGCACCACTATTTCTCTCCACTGCTGAGCTCCGCCTACTCCTTCAATGATCACATGACGGTGACGTCATCACAGGTTCTTCTGCTCTTGCAGTATAGCAGATTGGAGGGGGGTACTGGGAAAAGAAAAATAAATGTAAAAAACTCTGGGTGGAGCCCTAGGCATGTTTCCTCAAGTGCCTAATTGTATACACAGCTCTGGCTCCAAGTGAATATTTTTTGCAAAGCCACTGATAAAAAGTTTTAATGCACCACAAATAAGACAAAACCACACCAGGTCCTGGAATCTGTTTTAATAGACAATGGCATTTTTCTTGGTGTTTATTCTTGCCCAAAACTGCTGAGGCTAGATTGTAAAATACGCCCATATAAAATATCTGTTTATAATGTAATGTAATTAGTGAACCGTATATCAAAATGGGGAATCAAGGATATAGCCTAAGGCCGCTTTCACACGAGCATATTGAAATCCGTCAGTATTCTGGCTCTGGATTGCAAATGACATACCATCAGTATTGCTTCAGTATTTCATCAGGATATATATGCGTATTCCTTCCTCCCTGCAATTTTGATGCACTCCCATAGACTTTAATGGGCGTATTTGAAAACAAATATGCATGAAACTCGGACATTCTGCGGATTTTAAATAGTGACGAAAATTGTACACCCATGTGAATAGCTCTATTCATTAACAGCAGCGGATTCCACCACATAAAATCTGGCCATTAACGGATTGTAAATACGCTCGTGTGAATGTGGCCAAAAGGTCTGAATACGTTTTGTACTCCGGGGGTCAATCCTTATGGTCAAAGGCCTTCTACATTGCTAATTAGGATGCCTAGATAAGTGTTTAGGGTAACTTGCATTTCAAAGGTTTCCTGAGAGCAGAAAAGATTTCCCCTTCAGGTGTGAATACTAGACGCGTTAAAAACTGGGCAGTGCAATTTAATTATAGTATGCAAATGAGGAAGGACCATAATGTCACATGCTAACTACGGGAAGAAATGCCATCTTCATTCTTCCTGCACATGTTGGGAGGGAAGAGCAAAGAGACATCATGTCTTTGAAGATAAGAGGGAATGTCCCAGATTTACTAATCCTATAGAAGGTGGACATAGACAGGATGTCTAGACCTGCCACAGATTTATCACAGGGGCTCAGGCTGGATGAGAAATGTGGTGCAGAGATAGACATCTTTCTTTGACTCTATACCAACTATTGATTGGCTTAGGCCTCATGCACACGACTATGTATTTTGCGGTCCGCAAAAAACGGATCTGCAAAAAATACGGATCACGTCCATGTGCATTCCGTATTTTGCGGAACAGAGCAGCTGGTCCCTGATAGAACAGTACTATTCTTGTCCGTAATTCAGACAATAATAGGACATGTTCTATTTTTTTGCGGAACAGAAATAGGGACATATGGAAACAGAATGCACACGGAGTAACTTCCGTTTTTTTTTTGCGGAGCCATTGAAATGAATAGTTCCTCATACGGTCTGCAAAAAAAATGGAACGGACACGGAAAGAAAATACATTCGTGTGCAAGAGGCCTTACTTTGAGAGAGATTTATGTCAGATATGCTCCACTATTTTGACACAAAATGGTGCATCTTGGTTCCCGCTTTCCGCTAAACCCTGCCACTTTTTTCTGCATGTTGGAAAAAAGTGTAGAAACCCTGGATGTAATGTGTGCCACTTTTTTAGGCTACTTTCACACTGGCGTTTTGGTTTCCGTTTGTGAGATCTGTTTCAGGGCTCTCACAAGCGGTCCAAAACGGATCAGTTTTGCTCTAATGCATTCTGAATGGAAAAGGATCCGCTCAGAATGCATCAGTTTGCCTCCGTTCTGTCTCCATTCCACTCTGGAGACGGACACCAAAACGCTGCTTGTGGAGGCAAACGGATCTGTCCTGACACACAATGTAAGTCAATGAGGATGGATCCGTTTTCACTGACACAATCTGGCGCAATAGAAAACGGATCCGTCCCCCCTTGACTTTCAATGGTGTTCAAGACGGATCCATTTTGGCAATACTAAAGATAATACAAACGGATCCGTTCTGAATGGATGCATGCGGTTGTATTATCGGTGCGGATCCGTCTGTGCAGATCCATGACGGATCCGCCTGTGCAGATCCATGACGGATCCGCACCAAACGCGAGTGTGAAAGATGCCTTGGACACATTTTTGGTGCAGATACATTAGTAAATCTGGGCCAATGTCTCCAGATGAGGATGCAGAGACAGTTGAGTGCAACGGTAAAGCAGGGAGCCATCAGCTCTCCGGCCGCTGTTCTCCCCAGCAGATGCGATGCAGAGACGTCATCACTCCTGCATGGCTGAATTAGAGAGCGCGCAGGACGGGGAATGAGAATTGTTCCCCTCTGTGTGATATTGTGCCCAGTGCAGCATGCACAATGACATCACTTTATCTCGCCAGCTGCTGGGGAGAGCAGGATGTGTTCCATTCACCAGGGAACGGGGATAGGTGAGAGTTATGTTTTTTTTAATTTTATTAACAATACAGGCTTTACTGTTATAAGGGGGCTACACTATTGTGATGGGGCACTAGGGGGGCATTCTGCTGTGTGTGGGGGCACTAAGGGGCCATATAAACTGTGGGGGGACTAAAGGGGCATAACTACTGTGGGGGCACAAAGGGGATTGTGTGGGATTGGATATATATATAGCAGAGTTAGAAATTTGGATTAGTGTAAAAAAAAAAAAATGGCAACGGCACAGTACACTCACGACTGATGATATCCTTCTACGGCCTTTTCAAAAGTTGGGAGGTATGAAATGTGTGTTGTTATTAGGTTGTTTACTTTTGATTACAGGATTGTTTGCTAGTTGTGTTTTATAGTTTCCGGGACTGTCAGGGGCAGCAATCAGTAAAATATTGATGCTTACAGTTTTTGATTTTAATGACGTTTCCATCCCTCATATTTTGTGTTTTTTGTTGTTCTTTCCTTGATTAGGGGCTCGTTCACACGAACGTGTGAAGCCCGTGCTGTGGACCGCAAATTGCGGTCCGCAATGCACGGGCACCTTCCGTGGGGCAGGTGCATGGGGAGCGCAGACCCCTTCACTTGAATGGGTCCGCGATCCCTCCGTTCCGCGAAAAGATAGAGCATGTTCTTTCTTTTTGCGGTGCGGAGGCACGGAACGGAACCCCAGAAAGCACTCCGTAGTGTTCCGTTTCGTGCTTCCGTTCCGCATCTCCGGATTTGCGGACCCATTTTAATGACTGGGTCCGCATCCGTGACGCGGAATGACAACAGAACAGTGCCCATGTATTGCGGATCCGCAAATGCCAACGGTCGTGTGAACGAGCCCTCATACTGTAGTAATCCTTACATTTTGATGTTGTATTGTAGTGTTATTGCTTGTTTTATTACTGTGATATTTATATAATATTGAACAGTTTTTTTATGCTAATTATGTTGGTATGTTGATAATTAGGGTAAAGTGGTTATTTGTTTTATTTGTATTTTTATCTCCGTTTTCATTCTGGAAAACAAGTACTTTTAATCCATGTGCAAATGAACCGCTAAGTGCACCGAGGGCGGACCCAAGCATCCTTGCTTCTCTTGCTTCCTCTTTCAGCCTCTCCCTATCTTTGTTTATTGATAGGGCCTGGTTCCTGCACACTCATCTAGCCTGGCACTGCCAATCAAGAAGAAGCAGGAGGAGAAGGTCCGCACAGAGCGAGTGTGCAGTTCTAATACATTGACGACCCATCCTCACAATAGGTCATCAATATCAGATCAGTGGGAAACAGCATGAGCAGTTGTAGTTACGCTCCACCACTGCTACAACCAATGGCGTACATAGAGAAGTAAGGGCCCCATAGCAAGGATTAAACCAGGCCCCCTCACAGGACAGAAGAGTTTCTGCCTAAACCCTTTTTAATGACCCTTGGGCCATTTTTCCACTGCCTCATTTGCTAAAAGTTGTCACCTCCAGTACAATAGGAGATAATCCCAACTATGACTGGGCCTCCTCTTGCCCGGGGCCCCATAGCAGTCGCATGGTCTGCCGTTTAGGTAGTTATGCCCCTGGCTACAACTGTAAAACAGTAAAGAGGACGAGTGCTACAGTCTCTTTAAAGCTGGTTGTTGGGAGTCGCCCCCCCCCCCCCCAATCTGATATTGATGAGCAATCCTGAGGATAGGTCATGAATATACAGTACTAGCCCTGCCCAACCCCTTTAACTGCTCATTTGCATATGGATTAAAAGCTATTTTTCCCAGACTGAAGCAACAGATCACTAAATGAAAGGTATCATTACATTCAGCAGAGCTAGCCCTACAAGACATTGGGGCAGACTTATCAGAACTTATGTAAAGGAAAACTGGCTTAGTCGCCCATAGCAACAAATCAAATTGAACCTTTCATTTTTCAAAGGAGCTTTGAAGAATGAAAGGAGGAATCTTATTGGTTGCTATGGGCAAAACAGCCAGTTTTCCTTTACACCAGTTTGGATAAATCTACCCCATTATGTCTGGTTTAACAGTGAATTTCTTGGTTCTAAAATTACTTTAAAAAAAATTAAATTTATAGGGTGAATTTATCAAGAGAGGAATATTTAAAGTCAGTTTTGCTTGAGTCTGTGTTGGAGTACTTTGTGCCACATTTATCAAATGTCAGGTTGTTTGACAAATTCGGCTTGTCTTTAAGGCTAGGGCTACACGACGACATTTGCTCCGGATGCGTTGCATGTGCATTGCGGGAAACCTGCGCGAGTTCTACGCAATTTCAGTCAGTTTTAACTGCGATTGCGTTGCGTTGTTCAGTTTTATCGCACGGGTGCAATGCGATTTGCACGCGCGTGATAAAAAACTGAATGTGGTACCCAGACCAGAACCCGGACTTCTTCACTGAAGTTTGGGTTTGGGTTAGGTGTTGTGTAGATTTTTTTATTTTCCCTTATAACATGGTTATAAAGGAAAATAATAGCATTCTTAATACAGAATGCTTACTAAAATGTGGATTGGGGGGGGGGGGGGTTAAAAAAATAAATAAAAATTAACTCACCTCATCCTCTTGTTCGCGCAGCCGGCATCATCTTCTTTCTTCATCTTTCAGGACCTTTGATGACGTGGTGAGCGCGGTGATGTCAGCGCAGGTCCTGCTGATTGAAGATAGAAGATGGATTAAGAATGCTATTATTTTCCTTTATAACCATGTTATAAGGGAAAATAAAAAAAATCTACAGAACACCTAACCCAAACCCGAACGTCAGTGAAGTGAAATTGCGGATCCGCCAAACATGGATACCGCCGTTTGGCGCTCTGCATTTTGCAGAATGCACAGGGCCGGCGCTATATAGAAAAAATCCTATTCTTGGACATGCTCTATATTTTTTTTAAAGTGTTGCTGAACGGAACTACGGAACTGTGTGCTGTCTGCATCTTTTGTGGCCCCATTCAAATGAATGGGTCCTGTATGTAAAGTGTAGAAGAAAAAATAAACTGGTAGATGAGGGTAGAGATTAAATAAACAAAAAGATAGGTAACTAGAGAGAACTTAGGGTACTTTCACACTAGCGTTAAAGTTTTCCTGTATTGAGTTCCATCACAGGGGCTCAATATCGGAAAAAAACGCTTTAGTTTTAGCCTAATGCATTCTGAATGGAAAGCATTCCATTCAGTATGCATCAGGATGTCTTCAGTTCAGTCCCTCTAAGGCTGGGTTCACACTTGAGCGCATTTTATATGCGCGTTTAACGTGCGTTTTTATTGCGCGTTTTTATGCACGTTTTTTGCAATAGTAAACGCGCATTTGACGCGCGTTTGTGTGATTGACTGCAGTGTCCTATGGCCACAAACGCGCGTCAAAACGCCCCAAAGAAGCTCAAGAACTTGTTTGAGCGTAGGGCGTTTTTCAGCGCGTTCAAACGCGCTGTAAAACGCTCACGTGAGAACCAGGGCCATAGGGAAGCATTGGTTTTCATGTGTTGAGCGTTTTACAGCGCGTTTGAACGCGCTGTAAAGCGCTCAAGTGTGAACCCAGCCTAAGACCTTTAAAAATGCGAAATAAATAAATACCGGATCCTGTTTTCCGGATGACACCGGAGAGACGGATCCGGTATTTCAATGCATTTGTTAGACGGATCCGCATCCGGAAATAAATGATATCCGTTTGCATACGTATTTCCGGATCCGGCAGGCAATTCCGGCAACAGAACTGCCTGCCGGAATCCTATAACGCAAGTGTGAAAGTACCCTTAGAAAACCTATTTAGGTTCCTTTTACAAAGGAAAAAATGTACATCACATCCTAATTAGTGATGAGCGGCAGGTGCCATATTCGAATTCAAATTTTGCTAAATATTCATGATATATTCGCTAATTCGAGACTTCGTTATATTCGTACAATGCTAATCTATTGCTAAAAATCGTCATTGAAATTAAATATGCGCATTAATCGAATCGTGTATGGGCGTTAAGCAACTTTCCTATTGGGTTGGCTTGGTAGAATTGTCGAATATGTAGAATATAGCGCTATATTCGTAATATGAATATTCATATATATATTTTTTTCATCTGAACCCATTACATTTACTATCACTAATGTGTTCACATGAAAAAAAAAAAAAAGAATATTCCTTTTAACGAATATATATCAATATATTATAAATATTCGCGAATTATCGAAGTGCCGATATTCGAGAGAAAAATTTGCTATTCGAATATTCGCGCTTAACATTAATCCTAATCTAACAATACTTTTGGGTCACATAAAGCAGGCTCCTAGCACCAACTAGAAGGTCGCTTCATTGAAGCACAATAAAGAATAGGATGATGCTTTACATAAAATAATGTTATCTGAATAATTGTATTATATTGGAATTTATATTCTCCTTTGATTACCTGATTATAATAGTATTCTGCTGGACACTGTAACAAATCAAACTGTAATGTACTTTCTTTAACTGTTTGAAATGAAAAACGCAATAAAAACTATTAAAACAGAAATGAGAGGGTCCGCACCCGTTCCGTAAAATTGAGGAATGGATGCGGACCCAGAATTATGGTCGTATGAATGTACCCTTAAGGCTGGGTTCACACCTGAGCGTTTTACAGCGCGTTCCTACGCGCTGTAAAACACTCAACAGGCAAGAACCAATGTTTCCCTATGGGAATGGTTCTCACCTGAGCGTTTCACAGCGCGTACGATCACAGGAGCTTCTTTGGGGCGTCTTGTCGCGCGTTCCCGTACATAGACTTCTGGGAACGCGCGACAATGGGCGTTCGCTTGTTCCGGAGCCGCGTCTGTAAACGCGCATAAAATCGCGCATACAGAGCGCTCCATCCCGTACGCTCAGGTCTGAACGCAGCGTAATACTTTCTCTCCTGTTATCATCCACACCTGATTTTGGCTTCAACAACTGCATCAAAAAGCCTGACCGTGTTCCAGCAGCCTTTATTTCAAAACTCATTACAGAGAATGTACAAGATCCAGGTGCAGCACGATTATCTGGAGAGCTATAAAGATAAGAAACCTGTTTTGGATATTTTACATTCCTTGAGGTTTATTCAGAGCATACAGAAATTGATGGTTAGGATAACAGGAGTAGAAAGGAAGCGGTGGTAGCCTTTAATTAGGACACTGTTAATGGCGGGGCGGGGCCCTCCTTATACCAGTGCAATAGCCAGCTCATGTAAATCTCCAGGATCCCCATTGCAGTGTCGAAACATATGAATTTGATACTTTGGAGAGAGTTCAGAGAAGAGCTACTAAACTAGTACATGGATTGCAGGATAAAACTTACCAGGAAAGGTTAAAGGACCTTAACCCCTTAGGGACACATTTGTTGTTCCAATCACCAATCATTGAGCAGGCACCTCGGCTAAATGCGTGGGGGGGGGTTCCGTAACCCCCCGTGTCGGAGATCACCGCAAACCGCAGGTCAATTCAGACAGCCAATGCATTCCAATACAGAAGTATTGGAATGCATTGTAAAGGAATATACCCCCAAAAGTTCAAGTCCCAAAGTGGGACAAAAAATAAAGTTAATTTTTTTAAAAAAAAATAAAGTTTTCCCCCCAAAAAATTAAAAGTTTCAAGTAAAAATAAACAAAAAAGTCATTTTTCCCAAATAAAGTAAAAAAAAATTGGTAAAAAATAGGGGGGGGGGGGAAACTATAGGTATCCCCGCGTCCGTATCGACCAGCTCTATAAACATATCACATGACCTAACCCCTCAGATGAACACCGTAAAAAATAAAAACTGCTAAATAAACAATTTTTTTGTCACCTTACATCACAAAAAGTACAACAGCAAACGATCAAAAAGGCGTTTTTCCCACCAAAATAAATATTGAGTTTGGTTTGGCTGTTAACCCTTGCTTTGTAACCGGAAAAATATTAAAATGGAAAATCTGCAAAAAAGTGAAATTTTTAAATTGTATCTCTATTTTCCATTAATTCTTGTGGAACACCTAAAGGGTTAAAAAAAGTTTGTAAAATCAGTTTTGAATACCTTGAGGGGTGTAGTTTCTAGAATGGGGTCATTTTTGGGTGGTTTCTATTATGTAAGCCTCGCAAAGTGACTTCAGACCTGAACTGGTCCCTAAAAATTGTGTTTTTGAAAATTTCTGAAAAATTTCAAGATTGGCTTCTAAACTTCTAAGCCTTGTAACATCCCCAAAAAATAAAATATCATTCCCAAAATGATCCAAACATGAAGTAGACATATGGGGAATGTAAAGTAATAACTATTTTTGGAGGTATTACTATGTATTATAGAAGTAGAGAAATTAAAACTTGGAAATTTGCAATTTTTAAAAAAAATTTGGTAAATTTGGTATTTTTTTATAAATAAAAATGATATTTTTTTTTACTTCATTTTACTAGTGTCATGAAGTACAATATGTGACGAAAAAACGATCTCAGAATGGCCTGGATAAGTCAAAGCGTTTTAAAGTTATCAGCACATAAAGTGACACTGGTCAGATTTGCAAAAAACGGCCTGGTCCTTAAGGTGAAATAGGGCTGAGTCCTTAAGGGGTTAAGGCCTCTTTCACACGGGCGTCGTGTGTGAGGGCCGGACAAGATGTGGGTGCATTGCGGGAAAATGCGCGTGAGAAAAATCAGCATGTTTGGTACCCAGACCCGAACCCGGACTTCTTCACAGAAGTTTGGGTTTGGGTTAGGTGTTGTGTAGATTTTATTATTTTCCCTTATAACATGGCTATAAGGGAAAATAATAGCATTCTTAATACAGAATGTTAAGTAAATTAGGGATGGAGGCCTTAAAAAAAAAATAATAATAATAAACTCACCTCATCCACTTTTTCGTGCATACCGACTTGTCATATTTCTTCCTCTTTGAGGACCTGGGAGGAAAAGGATCTTTGGTGACGTCACTGCACTTATCACATGGTCCGTCACATGGTCCATCACCATGGTGATGGACCATGTGATGAGCGTAGTGACGTCACCAAAGGTCCTTTTCCTCCCAGGTCCTCAAAGAAGAAGAAAGAAGACATGATGAGCTGCGCGAACAGGTGGATGAGGTGAGTTAAATTTTTTTATTTATTTTTTTAACCCCTCCATCCCTAATTTACTTAACCAAGTTATAAGGGAAAATAATAAAGATTGCGTCCCCATCCCGATCGTCTCCTAGCAACCATGCGTAAAAATCGCACCGCATCCGCACTTGCTTGCGATTTTCACGCAGCCCCATTCACTTCTATGGGGCTTGCGTTGCGTGAAAAACGCACAATATAAAGCTTGCTGCGATTTTCACACAACGCACAAGTGATGCGTGAAAATTATCGCTCATGTGCACAGCCCCATTGGAGTGAATGGGTCCGGATTCAGCCCGTGTGAAAGGGGCCTAACATGTATAGCTTGGAAGAAAGACGAGACAGAGGGGATATGATAGAAACTTTTAAATACATAAAGGGAATCAACAAGGTAAAAGAGGAGAGAATATTTAAAAGAAGAAAAACTGCTACAAGAGGACATAGTTTTAAATTAGAGGGGCAAAGGTTTAAAAGTAATATCAGGAAGTATTACTTTACTGAGAGAGTAGTGGATGCATGGAATAGCCTTCCTGCAGAAGTGGTAGCTGCAAATACAGTGAAGGAGTTTAAGCATGCATGGGATAGGCATAAGGGCTGTTTCACACGAGCGGATGCCGTGCATGGCATCCGCTCCGTGAAAGAGTGCCAAGACCCGATGCAGACTGCAGAGGCACGGAGCATTAACATGATTGATCACAGAGAGGCACGGAGCATTATCAGTCATGTTAATGCTCCGTGCCTCTGCAGTCTGCATCGGGTCTTGGCACTCTTTCACGGAGCGGATGCCACGCACGGCATCCGCTCGTGTGAAACAGCCCTAAGGCCATCCTCCATATAAGATAGGGCCAGGGGCTATTCATAGTATTCAGTATATTGGGCAGACTAGATGGGCCAAATGGTTCTTATCTGCCGACACATTCTATGTTTCTATGCTCTGATGTCTTTTCACAGGTAGTAAAGCTAACTGCAGGCTTTTTTCCCCGCTATCTGTATGTTGTTATGTAGTGATTTTTATGGTGTTCTTTTGAACACAGTGGCTCAGATTTAATAATGTGTCTGTGCCAAAAATCTATCTAAAAAAGTGGGGTATATTGGAATAATTAAACGCATCTAAGGTTTCTACACTTTTTCCAGCATACTTGACAAGGGGACAAAGCTTAGAACACAGTGGATGGAGATCCTCTGGAAATGGGGCAATAAATAATGCCTCATTCACACGTCAGTGTTCGGTCAGTGATTTTGTTCAGTGATTCTAAGCCAAAACCAGGTGCGGATCTAAACACAGAACAGGTGCAGATCTTTCCATTAGGCTTATTGCACACGAACCGTGGCCGCCCCGTGGCCGTATTGTGGACCACATTTGCGGATCCGCAATAAACGGGCACCGTTCCGTGTGCATTCCGCATCACGGATGCGGACCCATTCACTTCAATGGGTCTGCAAATCCGGAGATGCGGAACGGAAGCATGGAACGGAACCCTACGGAAGCACTACGGAGCGGCCGGATCATGGACCCATTAAAGTAAATGGGTCTGCGATCCGCTGCGGCTTCCCCACGGTGGGTGTTCGTGCATTGCGGCACGGCCACGGGGCACACAGGTTCGTGTGCAAGAGGCCTTATACCTTATGTCTGTGGAGGCTCCAATCCTGGTTTTGTCTCCAGATCACTGATGGAAATCACTGACCAAAACACTGACGTGTGAATGAGGCTTATGATACACAACAGTTTTGCCGCAATTCGGGCATAAAAATCTGTTTTAAAGTAAGCCAACCAATAGTTGGTATAGAGTCAGAGAAAAGTGTTTATCCCTGCACCACATTTATCATGTACGCCAGAATTGTGGCGCAATTTTGGCTCAAAATGATGCATCTTAGGTACCACCCTCTTTCAATCTAAGCTCCACCCTTTCCTCTAAGCCCACCCCTTGCCAAGCATGTGGAGAGAAAAGTGTAGCAACCCTAGATGTGCCAAATTGTGCCAAGTCACGCCACTTTTTAGACAGATTGTGGGTGCAAATGAGTAGGGGTACTTTCACACTAGCGTTAGAGGAATCGGGCAGGCAGTTCCGTTGCTGGAACTGCCTGCCGGATCCAGAAATCCGTGTGCAAACGGATATCATTTGATTCCGGATCCGAATGCGGATCCGTTTGACAAATGCATTGAAATGCCGGATCCGTCTCTCCGGTGTCATCCAGAAAAACGGATACAGTATTTATTTTTTTCACATTTTTAAAGATAAACGTTTGTGTTAAGGGGAAAAAACAAAACCAGTTTATATGGCATTTTTTTGGTAGTGGTGAAAAAAACAAGACTAAGTTCTTGTTTGTAGGGACCCTTAGGTACATTTAGCGTTCTCTCTGTGTTTTTGTCTTTGCAGGTTTTCATGGCCCAAAAAAAAAAAATGCATCTAAAAACATCTGTGCAGAATTCTTGTTTGCATTTTTCAGGCTTTTGGAATGCGCTCATTCATCCGGCTGTCCAACCAAGAACAGTGATTTGGGTTCATTCATTCTCGGTAGTGATTCCAGAGGTCAGGCCCCCACCTAACTTTTTATACCCTGCCTAGCTGATGGTTTAAATAAAGTAATATAAAAGGTTGATGTGGGACAAACCCTTTAAGGTATCCTTTACAGAATTTTGGATATCCCTGTACAAAACAGAGGTGAAATGTGTAACCTTCATGGATTAGTGTCCTGCTAAGTGGTCAATATCAGCACTAGACGTAAGCTCACAAAGATCTTTGTCACCATTAAACTAAAACCTTGATGACGTGTTCAGGAAGGTATGTGACAGGTGTACCCATTCACCCATGCATGCTAGTTATGAGCAACACATGAGTCACAAATAAAGACGAAACCTGCCTTCTAACAGGATGTGGATGAGACTGTGGCGACATTAGAAGGGGTCTACAGCTGTAGATATACACGTAGCTGTGAACCTTTAAATGAGAATACGAGCACAGACAAGACGACAGATAAGATACATTCAAATTGGCCAAAATATTGGGACAGATTTAGGGTGGGTTCACATCTGCGTTCTGGAACGGAATCCATAAGACGGTAAGTCAAAACGGAAGACTTTAAGAGGCATTCCGTTTTGATCCTCCATAATACAAGTCTATGGGCAGCAGAATGGATACATTCTGCTTTCCATTATACAGGAGTCCAGTCCTGCATAACGGAAACGGGACGGATCCGTTTTGCTGTCCATAGACTTGTATTATGACGGAATGCAAAACGGAAGCCTTTAAAAGGCATTCCGTTGTGCTTTTCGTCATAATAGAAGTCTATGGGACCGTCCCGTTTCCGTTATGCAGAACGGAGAAAAAAGTCCTGCCGACAGGACTTTGTTTTCCGTCTTGCATAACGGGAACCAGATGGATCCGTTATGATTCCCATAAACTTCTATTAAGACGGATCAAAACGGAAGGCCTTTTAAAGGCTTCTGTTTTGACTTCCGTCTTATGGATTCCGTTATTTTCCGTTATAACCATGTTATAACGGAAAGCCATAACGGAATCCAGAACGCAGATGTGAACCCACCCTTACTAATCCTATAGATGGTGCAAATTTAGACAGGCTGTCTAGACCGGCACCAGATTTATTTCAGGGGCTTAGACTGGATGATAATCCGATGCTTTGCTAGACACTCATGTGTAACTCTATAACAACTATTGGTTGATTTAGTTTGAGATAGAATTGTGGTACAATTTTGGCACTAAATTGTTGCATATTGGACTACGTCCCTGTGTTCACAAAGCCATGCCCCTTTCCATCATGCCACGCCTCCTTGTCAGACTAGATGCAGATCATTTCTCTGAGGCCTCATGCATATGACTGTCATTTTGCTCCGTGTTTGATCCACATTTTTTTAGGTTTGGATGGTCTTCCCATTCATTTATATGGGTCTGCAATAAACAAATGGACAGGACACAGATGTCATCCATGGTCTATCCGCATCTGTAAGTGAGTTCTGCAAATTATGGAACACATTTGTTCCCTTTTGGCATCTATTTGCTGTTTGCAACTTGATTGAAAATGTGATTTGATTATAATGAGGTATTAGGCCAAGTTCACACTTCAGTTATTTGGTCAGTTATTTCCATCAGTTATTGTGAGCCAAAACCAATAGCCTACTCAGAGGTAAGGTATAATGTTCTGTGTTTTTGACCCGCACCTGGTTTTGGCTAACAATAACTGATGGAAATAACTGACCAAATAACTGAAGTGAGATTTAAAAATGCCAAATTTGATTTTATGTTGTTATACTTATAAAAAAAAAGTGCTTGCAAAAAAATCAACCCTTAAAATCGTATTGAAAGTGGAATTTGGACATTAACCCCTTAAGGACACAGCCTTTTTACACCTTAGGACCAGGCCATTTTTTGAAAATCTGACCAGAGTCCCTTTAAGTGCTGATAACTTTAAAACGGTTTGACTTATCCAGGCCGTTCTGAGATTTGCAAATTTCAAAGTTTCAGTTTCTCTACTTCTGTAATACATAGTAATACCCCCAAAAATTGTGATGACTTTACATTCCCCATATGTCTACTTCATGTTTGAATTGTTTTGGGAATGATATTTTATTTTTTGGGGATGTTATAAGGCTTAGAAGTTTAGAAGCAAATCTTGAAATTTTTCCGAAATTTACAAAAACTCAATTTCTAGGGACCAGTTCAGGTCTCAAGTCACTTTGCGAGGCTTACATTATAGAAACCACCCAAAAATGACCCCATCTAAGAAACTACACCCCTCAAGGTATTCAAAACTGATTTTGCATACGTTGTTAACCCTTTAGGTGTTGCACAAGAGTTATTGGCAAATAGGGAGGAAATTTGAGAATTTCATTTTTTTGTCTAATTTTTCATTTTAACCCATTTTTTCCACTAACAAACCAAGGGTTAACAGCCAAACAAGACTGTATCTTTATTGCCCTGACTCTGCCATTTACAGAAACACCCAATATGTGGCCGTAAACTACTGTACGGCCACACAGCGGGGCGTAGAGTGAAAGGTGCGCTGTTTGGTTTTTGGAAGGCTGATTTTTATGGACTGGTTTATTTACACCATGTCCCATTTGAAGCCCCCTGATGCACCCCTAGAGGAGAAACTCCCTAAAAGTGACCCCATCTAAGAAACTACACCCCTCAAGGTATTCAAAACTGATTTTACATACGTCGTTAACCCTTTAGGTGTTGCACAAGAGTTATTGGCAAATGGCGATGAAATTTGAGAATTTCATTTTTTTGCCTAATTTTCCATTTTAACCCATTTTTTCCACTAACAAAGCAAGGGTTAACAGCCAAACAAGACTGTATCTTTATTGCCCTGACTCTGCTGTTTACAGAAACACCCCATATGTGGCCGTAAACTACTGTACGGGCACACAGCGGGGCGTAGAGTGAAAGGTGCGCCGTTTGGTTTTTGGAGGGCTGATTTTGCTGGACTGTTTTTTTGGCACCATGTCCCATTTGAAGCCCCCCTGATGCACCCCTAGATTATAAACTCCATAAAAGTGACCCCATCTAAGAAACTACACCCCTCAAGGTATTCAAAACTGATTTTACAAACTTTGTTAACCCTTTAGGTGTTGCACAAGATTTAATGGAAAATAGAGATACAATTTAAAAATTTCACTTTTTTGGCAGATTTTCCATTTTAATATTTTTTTTCCAGTTACAAAGCAAGGGTTAACAGCCAAACAAAACTCATTATTTATGGCCCTAATTCTGTAGTTTACAGAAACACCCCATATGTGGTCGTAAACAGCTGTACGGGCACACGGCAGGGCGCAGAAGGAAAGGAACACCATATGGTTTTTGGAAGGCATATTTTGCTGGACTGGTTTTTTTGACACCATGTCCCATTTGAAGCCCCCCTGATGCACCCCTAGAGTAGAAACTCCAAAAAAGTGACCCCATTTTAGAAACTACGGGATAGGGTGGCAGTTTTGTTGGTACTAGTTTAGGGTACATATGATTTTTGGTTGCTCTATATTACACTTTTTGTGCGGCAAGGTAACAAGAAATAGCTTTTTTGGCACAGTTTTTTTTTTTGTTATTTACAACATTCATCTGACAGGTTAGATCATGTGGTAATTTTATAGAGCAGGTTGTCACGGACGCGGAGATACCTAATATGTATACAATTTTTTTTATTTATGTAAGTTTTACACAATGATTTCATTTTTAAAACCAAAAAAATGTTTTAGTGTCTCCATAGTCTAAGAGCCATAGTTTTTTCAGTTTTTGGGCGATTATCTTAAGTAGGGTCTCATTTTTTGCGGGATGAGATGACGGTTTGATTGGCATCTATTTTGGGGTGCATATGACATTTTGATTGCTTGCTATTACACTTTTTGTGACGTAAGATGACAAAAAATGGCTTTTTTTACACTGTTTTTATTTTTATTTTTTTACGGTGGTCATCTGAGGGGTTAGATCATGTGATATATTTATAGAGCCGGGCGATACGGACGCGGCGATACCTAATATGTATACTTTTTTTTTATTTATGTAAGTTTTACACAATGATTTCATTTTTGAAACAAAAAAAAAATCATGTTTTAGTGTTTCCATAGTCTAAGAGCCATAGTTTTTTCAGTTTTTGGGCGATTATCTTGGGTAGGGTATGATTTTTGCGGGATGAGATGACGGTTTGATTGTTACAATTTTGGCGTACATGCGACTTTTTTGATCACTTTTATTACCTTTTTTGGGAAGTAAGGTGGGCAAAATTTCCGTACGGACCGCTGTATGGAAAGGGTTAAACGGCTGACATCGCATCGCAGATGTCAGCCGTTTATACCAGGGTGCCAGCAATGTGCTGGCACCCTGGTATCCCCACTAGACACCAACGATTATACAAGGGGAGGCGGGCGGGGGATCGCGATCCCGCCTGCCGCACCGCCCGCCTCCCGCACCGCCCACACCGCCCGCAACCCTCCCCCTGCACCTCCCGCCACCATAAAAATCAT
The DNA here is from genome assembly GCF_905171765.1 of Bufo bufo. Taxonomy (NCBI): domain Eukaryota; kingdom Metazoa; phylum Chordata; class Amphibia; order Anura; family Bufonidae; genus Bufo; species Bufo bufo. Next base: position 580,416,632 of record NC_053391.1, read on the forward strand.
TCGGGGGTGCAGGGGGGGGTGAATAAAACTTTTTTTTTAGGCATATAAAGTTTCTGATCCCCGCGGTCAGGGACTGCGGGGACCAGAAACTTCAGAAATCGCAGCAAACCGCAGGTCTGAATTGACCTGCGGTTTGCCGCGATCGCCGACATGGGGGGGTCACGGGACCCCCCCGCGCATTTAGCCTAGGTGCCTGCTCAATGATTTGAGCAGGCACCGGGTTCCGATCACTGCCAGCCGCACGGCAGTGATCGAAAATACACAGGGCGTACCTGTACGCCCTATGTCCTTAAGAGGTTAAAAAACCTTAGCTCGCAAGCCCATGTCAAAAGTCCTCATTCTCTTGAGAGTCCCTATACTAATTTAAAACAACAGGAAAACTAACCAGAAAAACTGGTAAACTAAGGCCTCTTTCACACGAGCGTGTCCGGATAAGGTTCAGATGTATTGCGGCAAACCCGCGCGAGTAGGTACGCAATTGCAGTCAGTTTTGACTGCGATTGCATTCCGTTGTTCAGTTTTTATCGCGCAGGTGCAACGAGTTTTGCACGCGCGTGATAAAAAACTGAATGTGGTACCCAGACCCGAACTTCTTCACAGAAGTTCAGGTTTGGGTTCAAGGTTGTGTAGATTGTATTATTTCCCCTTATAACATGGTTATAAGGGAAAATAATAGCATTCTGAATACAGAATGCATAGTACAATAGGGCTGGAGGGGTTAAAAAATAAAAATAAAAAATTAACTCACCTTAATCCACTTGTTCGCGCAGCCGGCATCTCTTCTGTCTTCTTCTGTGAAGAAAAGGACCTTTGATGACGTCACTACGCTCATCACATGGTCCAACACATGATACATTATCATGGTGATGAGAAATGGCTGAAAAATGGTGGTCTGGTCTGAAAGGAGAAGATGAGGAAAGAGAACATCTACATCAAAGGAGACGTCACTGGATGTAAGAGGTATGTGGCGCTGTATTACCCTGTATGTTCTGTAGTGATGGGAGGGTGGATATAGAATTTGGCCCACCCTGCCGCATCCTTGCCCCAGACTTGAGGTCACATTGTGCGTGTTCTGAATTCTGGGGGCTCACACCCATCTACTACATTATCTGTACTCAGAGAGTTATCACTGTGTTATCTGTAGTGTTACATAGGACTGCAGGTGATATCTACTACATTATCTGTAAAAAGGGGGCGTGGCCACAGGTTGGGGGGGGCGCAATACTTGGCTTGCCCAGGGTGCTGGCAACCCACACTACGCCACTGGTGGACACTATTCGTGGCAGTCACTGATTTGATTTGGACTTGTCTGGACACTTTAGGCCCCTTTCACACGGGTGAGTTTTCCGCGCGGGTGCTATGCGTGAAGTGAACGCATTGCACCCGCACTGAATCCGGACTCATTAATTTCTATGGGGCTGTGCACATGAGCGGTGATTTTCACGCATCACTTGTGCGTTGCATGAAAATCGCAGCATTCTCTATTTTGTGCGTTTTTCACGCAACGCAGGCCCCATAGAAGTGAATGGGGCTGCGTGAAAATCGCAAGCATCCGCAAGCAAGTGCGGATGCAGTGCGATTTTCACGCACAGGTTGGTAGGAGACGATCGGGATCGAGACCCGATCATTAATATTTTCCCTTATAACATGGTTATAAGGGAAAATAATAACATTCTTAATACAGAATGCATAGTACAATAGGGCTAGAGGGGTTAAAAAAAAATAATAATAATTTAACTCACCTTAATCCACTTGTTCGCGCAGCCGGCATCTCTTCTGTCTTCTTCTTTGAGGAATAGGACCTTTGATGACATCACTACGCTCATCACATGGTCCATCACCATGGTAAAAGATCACGTGATGGACCATGTGATGAGCGCAGTGACGTCATCAAAGGTCCTATTCCTCAAAGAAGAAGACAGAAGAGATGCCGGCTGCGCGAACAAGTGGATTAAGGTGAGATAAAAAAAAAAAAAATTTAACCCCTCTAGCCCTATTGTACTAAGCATTCTGTATTCACGCAGCTGATCGGCGGGGATGCCGGGTGCCGTCAGATCTGATATTGATGACCTCAATATTAAAATCCCAGAAAACCCCTTTAAGGTAGTCTCTATAATTTCTGAACAAAACACATTCTTCTAGAAATTGCAGCTAATCCATTTGTTCCAGTTGAAGAGCTCCTTTCATTCCTGAACACTATTTCCAGACAGTCTAATAGATCAACATTCCTGTCCATTATCGTAGCTTTTACTTTGTCATTTGAATGACTTACAGCATGATTTACTATTTGATTTTTGTGTTATTATTAACTATGTCTGACTCTCCACCTTGTTGTGCCAACCTCTCCTAAGAACTAGAGCAGGGAGTATAGATCTTTGAGTTTTCATCTTATAATACCCTTCTGTTTATAAGATTCTGTTTACCTGTTTCTTAGTTATATCTGTTTTCTCGGGAAGCTGGGTGACAAGCAAAATTATAGGCAGGCCGCCATTATAGTTTGTCATCCAGCCTTTTCAGGCCTAAAAAGGGCAGATTTGATTTGAAGACACTCGCACTAACAGGGGCGGATTTGCCATAGACCCTACAGGGAAATTTCCCGGTGGGCCGTTGCCTAGGGGGCCACTCAAGTCCTCTTGATGGCCGCAGGCCAGATACAAAGTGATCTGATGCTCAACGACCACAGGTGCCCTCTTAGGCTGGGTTCACACTTGAGCGTTTTACAGCGCATTCAAACACGCTGTAAAACGCTCAACACATGAAAACCAATGCTTCCCTATGGCCCTGGTTCTCACTTGAGCGTTTTACAGCGCGTTTGAACGCGCTGAAAAACGCCCTACGCTCAAAAAAGTTCTTGAGCTTCTTTGGGGCGTTTTGTCTCGCGTTTGCGGCCATAGGACACTGCTGTCAATCACAGAAACGCGCGTAGTACGCGCGTTGACTATGGACAAAAACGTGCATCAAAAACGCGCGTTAAACGCGCATATCAAATACGCTCAAGTGTGAACCCAGCCTTAAACTCAACTGTGATACAGTTGAATACTGTGGTTGGGGCGGCAGTATTTTGTGCTACCCTGTGGTATTTGGTTCTGCTGGGGCAGTATTCTGTGCTGCACTACGGTACTGCAGGCCCCGCCCACTTCTGCTGTCCCGTCTTGTCAATGTGGACCCACCTACAACATGGGGCCACTTTTAGGTTGTTTTCCAGGGCAACTTTAAGTTCCCAATCCGCCTCTGCACACTAAAGATAGGAAATTCACCAAAAAATAAACCATATCCCATCACTTCCTCCCTCCATCTCCGTCTTTCCTTTGATTCTATTTTGTCTTCTATAACAATTTAAAAAGAACAGTATATAAATAAATCTTCTCTATGTCTCCCTCTATTTTCAGAACTCAGCCATGCCTCCTTCTCACTGTCCAGTGTCTCGCTGTGAGGCATCTAGCTGGAGTAGAAGCCTTCCTCCTGTGCCATATCTGCAGTAGGACAGAAAGATTAAGACCTACCTGCTTGACTACCACCACCCATCAACAACTGGTTTCCAGATGGAAAAGATCAGCAGAAGATTAAAGGGGTTTTGATAATGATGACCTATTCTCAGGTTAGGTTATCAATATCAGATTGGCGGGGGTCTGACTACTAGCCCCCCCACCAATCAGTTGTATAAACAGGCTGCAGCTCTCCATGAGCACTTAATCCGCTTTCCTAAGCCATGTGAGATCACATTTGCCGGTCACATGGCCTAGGTACAGCTCAGTCCCATTCAAGTGAAGGGGGCTAAACTGCAATACCAAGCAAAGCAACTATGGATGGCGCTGTGCTTGGTAATCTTTGAGGAGGCCGCTACACACACACACCGGAGCTCCGAGGAGCGTCATGGCTTCCTCAAACAGCTGGTCAGCAGGGGTGTCAAGACCTATCCTGATGATAGGCCGTTAGTGTGAAAATCCCAGAGAACCCCTTTATACCATGTGTTCTATGCAGGATTTCTCTACAGAAATATACAGAAAGTGCTGTAGAATAGTGACCCACCTCAACCAGTGACTGGATTTTTAAATCTAGAAACATGGAACATGAAAAAAAAATTATAAAAAAATGTTTAGCATAAAAACTTGATACTTGAACTGATGACACAAATACCCTTTAAGTCTCTAGGATCCATTGTTTGTTTGGTTTAAAGTTACTCGGCAGCGCCACCACAGTGGAAATGAAGTATTACGCAGTTCTCCTTGACATCAGTAGGCTGTTTGTGTGAAGTACGGACATTATGGGTCCTCCAGAACAAGAGACAGTTAATGTAGCCACTACCTAATCTGACCATCCGGAATAGAAAAAAAAGAACATAGTTGTTCCATTGTCATCTTTAAAACGTAACCATTTCAGCCCCAAAGGTTTTTTCGTTTTTGCCTTTACATTTTTCACTCTCTGCCTTTTTGGGACCATAACTTTTTTATTTTCCCGTTCACATAGGGCTTGTTTTTTGTGGGACAAGTTGCACTTTATAATTCCACTATTTAAAGGGGTTGTCCGGGTTCAGAGCTGAACCCGGACATGCCTCCATTTTCACCCAGGCAGCCCCCCCTGACTTGAGCATCGGAGAAGTTCATGCTCCGATGCTCTGCTTTGCCCTGTGCTAAATCGCTTCAGATCTGAACCCGGACAACCCCTTTAATATTGCATACGATGGGGCGAAATGGTAAAAAAAGCTATTCCGCAACAGTTTTATGGGTTTTAATGGCGTTCCCTAAATAGTAAAACTGACCAGTTACTTTCATTCTTCAGGTTAGTACGATTACGGTGATACCACATAGGTATAATTTTTCTTGCGTTTTTATACTGAAAAAAATATATATATAAAAACCTTGAAGAAAATTTATTTTTTGTTTAGTTATGTGTACGGAGCTGTGTGAGGGCTCATTTTTTTGCGGGCTGATTTGTACTTTTCAATGATACCATTTTGGAGTGTAAACAACTTTTTGATCACTTTTTATAAAAAAAATTGTGGAAGGAGAAGCGACCAAAAAACAGCAAATTGGCCATTTTTACTTTTCTGTCAGTTTCGCCGTTTTCTATATGGCATAAATATTTTTATATTTTAATAGTATGGACATTTTCACACGCGGCGATGCCCATGATGTGTATTTTTTATTTTCATTTTGGAGAAGGGGGGGATGATTTGAATTTAAATATTTCTTTAAAAAAAAAGAAAAATGTTAATTTTTTTATTTTTTTTACTTTTTTATAGTTGCCATAGGGAACTATAACAAGCAATCATTAGATTGCTTCGCTCATACACTCCAATGTATGTATTCCTATGGAGGCCTGCCACAGGGACTCCATAGGAACTAATGTGAGGGAGCTTCAGTTCATTACGGAGGACATCTTTAAAGTCCCGACCAGCACCGTACACGTACGGCGCTGGTTGGGAACTGCCCCCTTAAATACGCAATGTAAATATGAGATTTATGTGACTGAAGACAGGCAGAATTTCTTGCAGCCAGCCCTGTAACCTCGTTATACATTGAACCTTACCTTGAATGGGAAGTGGTCAGACTCAGCACGCATAGTTTTCCACAATCAAAGGAAATTCCAGAGGAGATGAGAAAAAAGTTGTTGAAATATCAGGCTTGAAATCACTGCAAAGATATTTCTAGTGTTCTTGGAGAGCAATGAATCACAATGAGAACAAGGACTAAAACTTTACTGAAGTAGATGGCTGGGGCAAATTACCCCAAGAGCTCAGTCATTAACAACATGGACAGTCACAAAGTGATCCAGAAAGACAACCAGAGAACCGCAGTCACAGAGCAATTAGGCCTCATGCACAGCAATTTGTGGTCCCCAATGCACGGGCAACGTGAATGGGTCTGTGATCTGTCCGCACCGCAAAGAAATAAAACATGTTCTATTTTTTTATGGTGCAGAGGCACGGACAGAAACACCATGGCAGCACTCTGTAGTGCTTTCGTGGGGTTCTGTGCCTCCGTTCACACTGCAGCTCCAGATTGTGGCCCCTGTCAAGTGAATGGGCCCAAATCCTTGATGCGGGGAGCATATGGCCGGTGCCCGCATATTGCGGACCCACTGTTTGCGGGTCAGGCAACGGCCGTGTGCATGAGGCCTAACTAATGGAAATAACTGACCAAATAACTGAAGGGTGAACTCAGCTTTACTATTATTTCTGCTATGACTGGTGTAACTAGTTACTACATTTAAAAGGGTTTACCAGGAGTAGAATACTGATGACCTGTCCTGAGGATAGGTTGTCAATGTTCTACTCCTTGAAAATCCTGGCTCTTTTATGACAATATGCTTCCTTAATAATTTTTTTTCTTGTTGCATATATGGCACCACCATGTTCCACAGTCGTATTCAAAGGCAGCATATAATAAGAACATTTCTGCTGGGCTATCATATCAAAAGGAACAACAAAAAGGAATAACATACCATAGGTATAGTGGCTATGAGTCATAAGTTATAACTAAGAGTCTGGTCAAAAATCAGTGCATGCAGTGTTTTTGTCTGGCCGAAACCCGACACTCATGCCGGAAAGGAGCCGGATCTTGTCCTGATCCCCGCCAGATCCAGTTGTAGTCAATAGAGTCAAGGGGTGAACAGCAGTATCCTGCTAGACCGGATCTGCCAAAACAGCCTGCCAGATCAGTTAAAGAGGTTCAAAAGAAGAACGGACCGGCACTCGCTGTTAGTATATAATCTTGTAATTTATTGTCGCATTCCAGTGACGGCGTTTCGGCATACAATCTGCCTTTATCAAACTGTGACACAGTTTGATAAAGGCAGATCGTATGCCGAAACGCCGTTATATACTAACAGCGAGTGCCGGTCCGTTCTTCCTTTGATCTACACGGCACTCCTGCCCTGGGACACACGCACCGCCACTCTATTTCCCGCAGTGCCGATCGATATATTGTATACAGTTAAAGGGGTTGTCCGAGTTCAGAGCTGATCCTGGACATACCCACAAATTCACCCAGACAGCCCCCCTCTTATGAGCATCAGAGCATTTTATGCTTCTATGCTCTCTTTTGCCCAGCGCTGTATTGCACTTTTTGGAGATTGAGTGGCGTACCGGGCTCTCCATAGGGACTGCTAGGCAAAGGCTTTAGCCTAGCAGTGAGCCCGATGAGGTCACCGGCACTAATGTGCGGGCTTTAGCTCTGCCCTAGCCTGTGAAATGGGTAGGGCAGTACTAAAGCTGGCCCATCAGTGCCAGCGACGTCACCAAACACACTGCTGGGTAGAAGCCTCCGCCTAGGGTGGGGTGTTGAACAAACAGCCCTTGCCCTGCTCTATACAGCGCAGGGCAAGGCAGAGATCGGAGCATGAAATGCTCAGATGCTCATATTAAGGGTAGCTGCCTGGGTGAAAATGTGTATATGTCCGGGTTCAGAGCTGAAATACTCCTTTAAACAGAGGTGTGAACCTACCCTTATCCATATTTTATAGAAGTTTGAAGGGGCCTCTGTAACCAGCCTAGACCCCAGGAGATGTACCACTAAACCTATAATCATTTCAGCATTTCTAGCCGTTTACCCACATGTATTATAACATACAAGACTTTTACAATAGCTTTATTTTTACCACAAAAAAAAAAGAAAATTAGAAAATTGTTCTATTTGCATCATAAATGGTGTAATTGTATCTGACCTGATACATGACCATCAAAAATGTGTTATTCTAGATGGCTCATTAATGAGGCGGAACCACTTGATAAGTCTTTTCATTTGTACAACATAGAATTGAATGATATTTCCTCCCAAGAGGTCAAGTTACCAGTTCTGAATAAAACCGTGTGAAGGTGGAGATTTCAACACACTCTTTAGAAAGCAAAGCAAGCACAGACCTGCTATCACAGGAATATGATGTTTGTCCTGGTCTTCAAAAGCTGCACTCATAAAGTATGGGGAATATGGAGAAACCACCTTAAATACACATAGGTCATCTGTAGGAAAAAGATTGTAATATACTTGAAGAGGGCATTGGCTATCTGTTCGGTCCCCTAAACCATATTCTTTACTTAACCCCACCCATCTACCCCATAGAAATAAATACACGACACTACTGCTCGGATTTAATCGGCCACAGCAGCCGTTTATTGAATAAATACATAAACATAAATAATATAAATTAACCAATGATGAGGGAGGTCCTAGAAGCCCCAATAACCTCATAAACACCAGGAAAACCTGCGTCTCCATCTTGCCCCCAGCCGTTGAACCCAGCTCGGAGGCAGCAACTGATGGACGCGTAGTTAGTCAATACCAGCTCCTCAATGAGAGTCCAGCCCCTCCCGCGGGGCCCTCCCATCCTCAGGTACCACCATATTCTTCCACTTCAAGGACCTCCCCTGCCTCCACGACTGCCGCGACAAAATAAAGGACCCAAAAACCTTGCCAAATACCGCATTCACCAGGGACGGGAGGGTGGGCGTTTCCTTGCCCTGGCCGCAATGCTCCTGCTCCCGCCTCCTCCTCCCTCGTAACCGCTGGCCACCCCCCCCCCCGTTCACCTAGCAACTCGCGCCCCTGCTCTTCTCCCCGCCTCCACCACTTAACCGCTTCCTCACCTGGCCCCACACAGCCAAAACCCCTTCATGAGCGGCCTCCCCTACCGCTGCGCTCCCCGTCCGGCCTGACTTGAAGAGGGCATTGGCTATCTGTTCGGTCCCCTAAACCATATTCTTTACTTAACCCCCCCCATCTACCCCATAGAAATAAATACACGACACTACTGCTCGGATTTAATCGGCCACAGCAGCCGTTTATTGAATAAATACATAACATAAATAACATAAATTAACCAATGACGAGGGAGGTCCTAGAAGCCCCAATAACCTCATAAACACCAGGAAAACCTGCGTCTCCATCTTGCCCCCAGCCGTTGAACCCAGCTCGGAGGCAGCAACTGATGGACGCGTAGTTAGTCAATACCAGCTCCTCAATGAGAGTCCAGCCCCTCCCGCGGGGCCCTCCCATCCTCAGGTACCACCATATTCTTCCACTTCAAGGACCTCCCCCGCCTCCAAGAACGCGCAGCTTGACATCCTCAAACCTGCGCGTCCCTCCACATCCGTAATGCTATCTCCACACCACTCTGGAACCCCAGAGACCACAAGTCTGTTCCCACCGCATTCAGATGCACTCCATCCGCTCTCCAAAATGCACCAACACCCTTCTCCAATTCTTCATGCCGCACCACCACAGCCCCATTCTTTGCCATAAAACGGCCCACTGCCCTATTCACCTTTATCCGGGCCTTATTAAGACTCTCCACCGCCCTTGCCCCCCTCCAAGACTTCCGCGGAACAATGTCCGACCAAACCGTGACCACCCCCGGGTACAACGCCCAGATCCTCAGCAGGTCAAACTTCACATCCCGTACTAATTCCCTAAACGGACGCCTCCCCAAATCATTGCCCCCCACATGTAAAACCAATATATCTGGAGAGCGATCCAAACGCGCAAAGCGATGAACCTCCCGCAACACTCCCCCCCACAACATACCTCTAACCACCTGACCGTCGCCAACTCTGAACTAAATCCCAACTGGCGACCGCTCGGCCTCACATCCGTACTGATCGCCCCCCAAAACACATAGGAGTGCCCCAAGATCCACACCAAGGCCGCCGGCAAACCTGCAAACAACAAAAGAAACATAATTAACACAAAACCTTACCCACCTAACACAACTACAAAAATTCCAGCCGAACATAAGATTTAAAATGTACCGACTCCTAACGCCCGATCTTCCTAATTACTTCCTCACTGACCCCCAACCTGGCCGCCTCAGTTGCAGCCCCAATCCTAAACGAATGTCCAGAATAGTCCTGGTCCGGCACACCCAAACCTTTCAAACACTTTTTGAACACTGCCAAAAATTGAAATCTAGACAAAAAGGAACCATCCTCATGCCTAAGAAACGGCACCGCATCCTTTTTAATCCCTGACCTATAAGTCCCCACACACCGCACTGGGCACATACCACAACCTGGAACCGAAAACAAAGTAAACCGTTGCCCCCTACCCTCCTGATCCGTTTTTGACCTACGAACCCGGACCAACACCCTGTCCCCCGCCAACTCCACATCCTCGCCCCTATACCCCCCCGCTCTGTTAACACTGCCACTCACCAACTCCCCCAACCTGAAAGCCCCAAAAAACGCTAGCGCAAATGCCGCCCTAAACAACCCCAGCTCCCATCCCGAGCTACAAATGACACTAACTTTTCACCCATCTGCAACAACAACTCAAAAGACACCGGCCTCCTCTGATCTATCACCCTACCCACACCCCTACGCCATCCTTTCAAAACCTGCCGCACCAAAAAACTTTTTGTCAAATCCGGCAGCCCCCGCAACTTCAACCCAAATGCCACACCTGCAATAAAATGATTCACTTTGGACACCGACCAGCCTTCGCTTTTTAAATGGCCCAACAACATCAACAGCCTGATATCCCCATCCCCCCCACCAGCCCCCAAGTTCCCATTCCAACTCTCCCAGGTCGTCCATGCCTTACCATACTCCCTCCAAGTACCCGGACTCAACGAGTCCCTCAACAACCCCATCACTTCTCCTCCAGGATCCCCCAAAGCCACGGCGGACACTCCAGACCATCCACTTCCGCTTCTGGCGCTAGAAGCCGGAACCGCTCCCACTGTGAACGAGAAAGAGAATCCGCCACAGAATTAGACACTCCAGCAACATGCTCAGCCACCAACCACACATTAATCGACAAACATCGCAATACCAAAAACTGCAAAAGCCTAACCACCGGCGGGGAAGATGCGGACAAACTGTTGATAGCCTGAACCACCCCCAAATTATCACAATGAAAACGCACCTTCCTATTCTCAAATTTCTTCCCCCACAACACAACCGCCATGACAATGGGAAAAAGTTCTAACAATGCCATGTTCCTAACCCAACCCCGAATTACCCACGACTCTGGCCACCTGCCCGCACACCATTGTCCCTGGCAATAAGCCCCAAAACCCACTCCCCCCGACGCGTCCGTATATAACTCAAAATCCACACTATCACCTAACTCCCCCATTACTAACGTCCGCCCATTATACTGACCCAAAAATTCCGCCCACACCCTCAAATCCCCTTTCAACTCTTTCCGCAACCTAATGAAGTGATAAGGCGCTGATACCCCAGACGTTGCAGCGGCCAACCATCTACAAAAAATTCTACCCATTGGCATAATCTGACATGCGAAATTAAGCTTCCCTAACAACGACTGCAGATCCCGCAACCTAATCTTCTCCCTCCCTATAGCCCTATCAATCTCTTGGCGCAAATTCAGCAACTTATCCTCTGGAAGCCTACACTCTGTATCTATGACAATCCCCAAAAAACACAACTCCGTCACTGGACCCAACGTCTTCTCCTGCGCTAACGGTACCCCAAAACGCGCAAAAACCGACTGCACCGTGTGCAACAACAAAGAACAGACCCGTGAATTCGCCGGTCCCAAACACAAAAAATCATCCAAATAATGAATAACCAACGGACAACCCGAAACTTCCACCACCACCCACTCCAAAAACGAACTAAAAGTCTCAAAATACGCACACGAGAGAGAGCACCCCATAGGCAAGCACCTATCTACAAAATACTCCCCCTCCCAAAAACAGCCCAACAAACCCATGCTTTCCACATGAACCGGAAGCAAACGAAAAGCCGCTTCCACATCAACCTTAGCCAACAAAGTCCCCCGCCCCCACTGCCTTACCCACCGAACAGCCGCATCAAAGGAAGTATAGATCACCGAACAAAGCTCAGGATCTATACCATCATTGACCGACGCACCTTTCGGGTAAGACAAATGATGAATGAGCCGAAACTTGTTCGGCTCCTTTATGGGGACCACCCCTAGAGGAGACACCTTAAAGTTCGGAAGCGGCGGCTCCTTTAATGGGCCCGCCATCCGCACCAACTCCACCTCCTTTCTCAATTTCTCAGTCACAACCCCCGCATGATCAAGCGCGGACCTAAGATTCTTATGAACAATAGGCCCCGCCGTTACCACCGACGGAATGCGAAAACCAAACCTAAACCTGTCCCCCAACAACCCGGCCGCCTCCCGATCCGGATACCTATCTAGAAACTCCTGCATCTCTTCCACCCGCACCGGCGTCCGTCCCTTTTCCAGCCCCCTCACCCCCCCTTTGCTTTCTCCCCTTAAAGCAACGGCTAGCTCCATGGGGGCCCCCGCACACCGTGCACTCGTGCTTAAATTTGTACTTAGCACCGAATCTGCAGTTTCCCTCATTAAAGAGGAAACACAACCCTTTTGCCGACGCCGCTGCCAACGCTCCCAGAGATGACCCTCCGGATTCCCCCCGAAAGGGCTGCCCAGCCCTAGGTGGCGCCGTCACTCTCAGCCATAACCCAATATCCTTATGATCCCACCTGATATCAGGCCTCACCGCCTTACGCTGCCGGAACTGCTCATCATAACAGAGCCAGCCCACCCCACCGTATACCCGATACGCTTCACCTATGGCATCCTGGTAGCAAAACAGCGCCGAACAGCATTCCGGAGACCTTTCACCAATGACACTTGCTAATATGGCAAACGCTTGCAGCCAATTAGCAAATGTACGTGGGATCAACCGATGCCGCCGCTTATCCTCCTCCTCCTTCTTTCCCTCCTCCTTCTTCCCCCTATCCAAGTTAAACCGTTCCATTGGGAGCAGCGAAAAAATCTCCACATACTCCCCTTTCCAGATCTTCTCCTTCACCTCTTGCTTCAAATGGGCCCACCTCCCCCCCCCCCCCCCCACCTGAGTCTCAACCGACACCGACCCTGCCACCCCCCCTTGCGTCCCCGCCACCAACCCTGGCAACACTCCCCATCCCGGCAAAGGCGACCCCCCAGCCGACCCCAAACTAGACAACCATCCCGCCAGTCCCCCCAAAAACTGCTATGGACGAGACGTCATCTCCATTGTGGATGGGGCCAGAACTATTCCTCTCCCTTGCATATGCACAGGATGAGGTGAATTCAGGAATTTGCACATGTACAAGGGAGAGGAATAGCTCTAGGAATAGCTAGTGGGTTTAAGGATCTATCATGGTCGGCGTGGCTATCACATACGTGACACAGAGGGAGGGAACGAGGAAGGCCCTGCCCAAGTGAGAGGGAAGATGGTGACCCCTGACTCACCTGGCGGCTGGCACCTGGCTGCCCTGACGTCCCTAGACGGGTTCCTCACCCGTACGCCGATCACGTGCCTAAAGCCCTGGCTTTCCCTGAGCTGAGCCCTAGGTAGTGAACAGGGCGATGGGAACACTAGTCCGCACCACTAACTCTAAGGGAAAACACCAAGGGGAGGACAGACAACACAGACTCAACATATATTCCCAGGTGGGCGACAACAGGAGACAACAATAAGCCAAACAGGGATCCGGAGGGTAGCACACAGGAACAACAACCAGGATTAACCACTCCAGTGGGTCAGTATAGATGTCCAGGCAGGAAGCTCTATAACTGGCAACTAGAGAAGTGTGAGGGGAGAATATAAGGAGGTAGGAAGTGGCAGACACGAAACAGCTGAGGAGGAGAAGCTACGGATCCCTGAGAGAGACAAAAAGGATAGCAAGGCAAACACAGAAAACAATAACTAAGAAACACCATGATCTTTAGATATAGAGCGCGCGGCCACCCGCTGCGACTTCCTGACCCCGGGTATAACGGAGTCAGACGTGGCTCTTGATACCCTCGTGACAGGATCCTGGGAAAACCCTTTACAGCACATCATTTACATCTATTCATTAATTTCTCATTTTTTATATAGTGCAAATATATTCTGGAGTGCTGTACAGAGACTGCCACCATTCATGTCAGTACTTTATAATGACGCTGATTCTGTTAATGGTGACATCCATACTGAATATAGACTGTCCATATAGCAAACTATGTTATTTCAAGTGCAATTGAAAAATAGGTATTTCCCTTTAAGGGGGCTGGCCACTTTTCAGTAACCAATGTGTCTATAAGGGTGGGTTCACATCACATTTTATGCCTCCATTTGATGTATATGTTACAAAAAAATAAAGGATACAAAAACGCAGCACACCACGTTCTTGTATCCTGCACAGTCCGGTAAAAAAAAGTATACTTTTTTTTTTACAGTGGCACTCTATGGTGAGCAGAAGCCGCTGTATGGCATCAGTTTGAGGGATCCGTTTAACGTATACATTTTTGTATCCGTTAAAATTGATGGGAAAAACATAATGTGACCTAAGATGACTATATGCAGGGGCGGACTGGGAACTTAAAGTGGCCCTGGAAAAAAATAAATAAAACTGGCCCCATTCAGGCAGGTCCAAATTAACATAAGGCAGTGCTCCGTAAAGGGGGGCTCGTTCACGGCCGGCCTTTGGGGTGTGCGGGCTGTGCGGCCGCACAGGGTGCCATAGCAACAGGGGCGCCGGGCGGCCGACAGCTCGCAGTGTAATATGCGGCAGGGAGATGAGCACTTCCATTGTGGAAGCGCTCATCTCCCGTCTGATCAGAGGCCGGCGCAGGCGCTGGACGCGATGTACGGAGCGGGGGCCGGGGGAGGGACTGGGAGGAGGAGCTGGGGGCCGGCAATAGCGGTGGGGCGGTGCGGTCACTGTACTATAGCCCCGCCCCACCGCTCCCTCCGGTATACTAATATAAAATGTATTATTGAATTAAAAGTTATTAAACATGCCCCCCTCACTCCTAATAGTACCGTATATCCGAATTTCTTCTGTATATTGCCGGCAGGCGTCCCTCAGTGATGTCACGTGCCTGCGCCGCCTGCTTTATACAGAAGAAATTCGGATATACGGTACTATTAGGAGTGAGGGGGGCCTGTTTAATAACTTTAAACGGCGGCGGCGGGCACACGGAATCTGTGGATGGCACAGTTAAGGGGTGGGGGTCTGTGGATGGCACTGTTATGGGCTGGGGGGGGCACTGTAGATGGCACATATATAACAGTGCCAGCCACAGATCCCCCTGTAACAGTGCCAGCCACAGATCCCCCCCATAAGTGTCCGTCATCCACAGATCCCACCATAAGTGTCCGTCATCCACAGATCCCCCCATAAGTGTCCGTCATCCACAGATCCCCCCATAAGTGTCCGTCATCCACAGATCCCCCCATAAGTGTCCGTCATCCACAGATCCCCCCATAAGTGTGTGTTCGATCCACATTTCTTTCTTTTTTTATTCTCTTATACGTTAATAAGGATACAGTGTTATGCAGAGGTGTACTTCTAACAATTTTATAGACAAATGAAACTATTTACAGTCGCGCGGGGGGCGCGAAATGTTTTCTTCTTCCTAGGGGGGGCATGACAGAAAATAATTGAGAAGCACTGACATAAGGCAACACAAGTAGGCGGGATCAACAATAGCATAGTGAAAAATACCATCCCAGCAGAACCAAATAACACAGTGTAACACAATATATTGCCCCAAAAGCTAGCACTCTGAGGTGGCTATCGATAGCTACCATCTAATGTCCTCCTCCTCCTCCAGTTGTCTATGGAGCAGGGAGCTTAGGCAAGTTGTAGGCAAGTCCAAATTGACAGAAGGATGGACAACACAATTAGCCAGGGACAACACAAGCCATAAGTAGGCAGGAACAACAGAAGTAGGTGGGGCCAGCAATACTGTAGTGCAGCACAAAATAACGCCCCAGCAAAACCAAATACCACAGTGCAGCATAATATACTGCCTTATGACCATACTCAGGACGGTGATATACAGGGTGGGCCATTTATATGGATACACCTTAATAAAATGGGAATGGTTGGTGATATTAACTTCCTGTTTGTGGCACATTAGTATATGTGAGGGGGGAAACTTTTCAAGATGGGTGGTGACCATGGCGGCCATTTTGAAGTTGGCCATTTTGAATCCAACTTTTGTTTTTTCAATAGGAAGAGGGTCATGTGACACATCAAACTTATTGGGAATTTCACCAGAAAAACAATGGTGTGTTTGGTTTTAACGTAACTTTATTCTTTTATGAGTTATTTACAAGTTTCTGACCACTTATAAAATGTGTTTAATGTGCTGCCCATTGTGTTGGATTTTAAATGCAACCCTCTTCTCCCACTCTTCACACACTGATAGCAACACCGCAGGAGAAATGCAAGCACAGGCTTCCAGTATCCGTAGTTTCAGGTGCTGCACATCTCGTATCTTCACAGCATAGAAAATTGCCTTCAGATGACCCCAAAGATAAAAGTCTAAGGGGGTCAGATCGGGAGATCTTGGGGGCCATTCAACTGGCCCACGACGACCAATCCACTTTCCAGGAAACTGTTCATCTAGGAATGCTCTGACCTGACACCCATAATGTGGTGGTGCACCATCTTGCTGGAAAAACTCAGGGAACGTGCCAGCTTCAGTGCATAAAGAGGGAAACACATCATCATGTAGCAATTTCGCATATCCAGTGACCCCCTTAGACTTTTATCTTTGGGGTTATCTGAAGGCAATTGTCTATGCTGTGAAGATACGAGATGTGCAGCACCTGAAACTACGGATACTGGAAGCCTGTGCTAGCATTTCTCCTGCGGTGTTGCTATCAGTGTGTGAAGAGTGGGAGGAGAGGGTTGCATTGACAATCCAACACAATGGGCAGCACATTGAACACATTTTACAAGTGGTCAGAAACTTGTAAATAACTCATGAAAGAATAAAGTTACGTTAAAACCAAGCCATTGTTTTTCTTGTGAAATTCACAATAAGTTTGATGTGTCACATGACCCTCTTCCTATTGAAAAAACAAAAGTTGGATTCAAAATGGCCGACTTCAAAATGGCCGCCATGGTCACCACCCATCTTGAAAAGTTTCCCCCCTCACATATACTAATTTGCCACAAACAGGAAGTTAATATCAACAACCATTCCCATTTTATTAAGGTGTATCCATATAAATGGCCCACCCTGTAGTTGAATTCAGGAAGCCACCTGCTGCTGGCCAAGTGCATAAGTACCTGATGTTCCTAGCATTAATGAATGCTAAGAGCATCAAACCACTAAGTGTGGCCGGACTAGAGGGCAAAGCCTGGGGGAGGACAGCATGATGAAGGGGGGAGTCAGTGAACGTTGCTAGGCAGGGATTGGTGGGTTTGGAGTGGAGTGACAGAGGGCCCTTAAATAGAGTGGCGGGAGAAGAAGGGGTAGCCATTTTAAGAAAGGACAGCAGCAGGCAGGGGGTAATTTATATAAGCAGCTCTGCTCACCTTTACTATGGCCTAAATTTAAGTTTTACTTCGCCAGCTGCGTGAGGCAGCGCAAGGTCCTAAATGGCTTCGCGGTCAGCTGCAGGGACTGCTGGTGGAAACGGAGGCTGAAAGCAGTTCCCTGCAGCAGGAGTCGCGCCGGCCACGACGCTCACGGCCGCCGGTGCACCTTAGCCCAGACCAAGAACCGAGAATCCGGAGCAGGGTCTGGAGCCTCACCAGGGACCCTCCACGCTGGGCGCCTGAGCGGCAGAAGGCAACCAGTACTCCCCCTGCTGGTGAGCCCATTGGAACAGGCCCAGGTTCGGCGAATCCCCGAGAGGTCCCAGGGGAGGCTGCCCGGCATGGGGTCAGTGAGGAAAATCGGGCTGTTTTCCCCTGCAGCAGCCGGGGGGACAGGCTCTTTGCCAGTGCCATCGCCAGTGGGAGAGCAGCAAGTGTTAACGGGAAGCAGGACGGTGACCCCTCCTCTTAAGTGCTCAGCACAAGCATCTCTGCTCCAGGGCCCATGGGGGCTTCATCATCTGCTTGCAGTGGAATGTCACGTCAGGATTCCGGATCATTGGATGGATGGGTTCCAGGAACAGCGCCAAGACGGGAGTCAGTACTGGCGGCTGCTGGGAGCACAGCGCCCAGGCAGCCTTGTGAGTTCCCTTGGGGACCTTTCCTATCTACTATCAGTACTCTTGGGGTAGGAGGGGGTGAGGGACCTTCTGGGGAGTTAGGGCGGGGGTTTGTTAATGTATTGGGGAGTTTGGCGTCATTAGCAGCGGGATGGGGTCCTGGTGGGGGATCGCCGTTCCCGGCATGGGGTTTAGCGGGGTCCAGGTTTAACCGGTAAATAGCGTTGATGCAAGGGCAGCCCATACACAGTTTGGGGGTGCCGGGGGGGGAAGGGATCGGCAGGTCATCTGGAATGAGTTCTGTATCAGTGCAGACGCAGGCGGGGGGTTTGGATGAGGTAGAGTCAGTTAGGATGGATGACGCTTCAAAGGGGGAAGTTTATGTGTGCTTTGAGGGCTCTTTAGGAGCACATTTGAAGACGTGAGGGATCGGATTGGAAAAGGGGAGTATGTTGATATTTTTTCGCTACTCCCCCTCGAACGTTTTAATTTGGATAGGGCCAGAAAGGACGATGGCAAAAAAGAGGAAGAAGAAAAGCGCCGGTATCGTTTAATCCTGCGCACTTTTGCAAATTGGCTGCAAGCTTTTACTATTTTAGCAAGTGTCATAGGTGAAAAAGCGCCCGAATGTTGCTCGGCGCTTTATTACTACCTTGACACGATTAACGAGGCATATCAGGTTTATGGCGGGCAAGTTTGGCTCTGCTATGATGAACAATTTCGCCAGCGGAAGGCGGTGCGTCCCAACATTCGTTGGGACCACAAGGATATCACGTTATGGCTAAAAGTCACGGTGCTGGTTAGAACAGGTCAGTCCTTTTGGGGCGAGGCAGGGGGATCCGGCCAGTCCTCGATTACCACGAGTTTGGCGCGAAGTGCAAGTTTAAGCACGAATGCACTTCCTGTGGGGGAGGACATGGAGCCAATAGATGTTTTAGAGGGAATAGGCAAAAGGGGGGGGACACCGCTTCAAAAGGGGGTGACGCTGGTGCGACTGGGAGAGACGGTGCCATTTCTAAGTAGGTACCCAGATGGGGAGGCGTGTTATGGGAAGGGTTTAGTTTCGGTTTTCGTATCCCATTTGTTCCGGGGGAAACATTTGTTAAAAAGGAATTTGCATTAGGCATATGAGCATAAGGAGTTAGTAACAGAAAAGCTGTATAAGGAGGTGAGACTGGCGGGACTGTTTGTAGAACCTCCGGTGTTGGACTTTTGTCACCATTGGGAGTTGTTCCTAAGAAGGAGCCGAATAAATTTCGACTCATTCATCACCTGTCATATGCTAAGGGTTCGTCGGTCAATGATGGGATAGATCCCGAACTGTGTTTGGTGGTGTATACATCATTTGACGGGGCAGTTGGATGGGTTAAATTTTGGAAAGGGTCTTTGTTGGCGAAAACATCGAGGCAGCTTTTCGGTTATTGCCGGTGCATCCGGACAGTTTACATTTATTGAGATGTTTCTGGGAAGGGAATTTTTTCGTAAATTGGCACCTCCCGATGGGGTGCTCGTTGTCCTGTGCGTATTTTGAAACTTTCAGTTCTTTTTTGCAATGGGCAGTGGCGGAAGCGACGGGTTTGGATGATTTTTTTTGCATATGTCCACCAGGTTCGACGGTTTGTTCATTATTGTTACATACGTTAGAAATGTTGTTTAAGCGTTTTGGAGTTCCGCTGGCACCTGAGAAGACGGTGGGCCCTGCAACGGAGCTAAGTGTTTTGGGTATCATTATTGATACCGAAAGGAGAGAATGTCGGCTGCCGTCAGAGAAGCTGGACGACTTAAAAAATACGGTGCAGCTGGTACGGCGTTTGAATAAGATTCAATTACGCGACTTGCAGTCGCTTTTGGGTAAATTAAACTTTGTGTGCCGAATAATACCGACGGGCAGAGTTTTTCCATGGTGTTTATCAATAGCAACCTCAAAGGCATTGGCGCCTCATCATTATATACGGTTGAGAAGGGAATTGCGCAACGACGTGAGAGTTTGGGGTTTCTTTTTGGAATCCTATAATGGGTGGTCACTATTTTTGGGTGAGGCAGTGAATTGTTTTGACTTTGAATTATTCTCAGATGCGGCAGGAGGAACGGGGTTTGGGGTTTATTGTTGTGGGCAATGGTGCGCGGAAAAATGGCCGGATGAATGTTTTTTACGGGGATGGGTGCGCAATCTAGCTTTGCTAGAACTTTTTCCGATCTTAGTGACAGTTTTTCTGTGGGGCGAGAGTTTTCGTAACCTAAAGTGCGTTTCCATTGCGATAATCTGGGAGTGGTTCAGGCGATCAATTCATTGACGGCGTTTTCGCCTTATGTGGTATAGTTACTGCAGCGTTTGGTCCTGGAGTGTTTGGCGTTGAATGTTTGGGTGGTTTCAGTTCATGTTCCAGAGGTAAAAACTTGTATAGCTGATGCGCTTTCTCGTTTCCAGTGGGAGCGATTTCGGATGCTGTCTCCTGCCCAACCTTTCAGTGGGATCTGCTGGAAGAACGGTAGCAAGGTTGATACGGTCTTCGTTGGCCCCGAATACGTGGGATGCATGGGGGCTTGAGGGTGTTAAAAAAATTGGTGTAACACGTTAGGGGTTGATGTGGACTGTGCGGGTAGTGATCTGGAGGCCCCCATGTTACTGTTTTTAGGACACTGCAAGGATGAAGGCGGGTCCGTAGCAAAATGGAACAGAGTGGTTGCAGATTTAGCTTTCGGTTTTCGCTTACAAGTTTTGCCGGAAGTCACTAAATTATTTTTAGTGGCTCAGGCATTAAAGGGCTGGAGGCGACAAAGGCAAAGTGAGGATGATAGGCACCCGGTTTCATTCACCTTGTTGGGGAACTTGGGCATACAGGTGGAGAAGGTGTGCAGGTCTGCTTTTGAGTTTGTGTTGGTTAAGCTGGCTTTTTCGTTGGCCTTCTTTGGGGCTTTGCATTTAGGGATATTAGTTAGTGGGCGTGTCCGGACACCAGGGGGTTTGTTGCAGGAGGATGTTAACCTCTATCAAGACAGGGTGGAATTTAGGATCAGACGATCAAAGACAGACGTGTGTGGGAAGGCGTATAGGGTTGTCCTATATGCAGTCCCAGGTTGTCCGATGTGCCCTGTGCAATGTTTGGGGGATTATCGGGCAGTTAGGAACGGGTCGTTGGGGTCGCTTTTAATTCACAACGACGGATCCTTTTTGTCCTGTTTTCAGTTTATTGCAGTTTTACGTTGGTGTTTAAAACGCCTGGGTTCAGAGGGGGCAGGTTACACGGGCCATTCTTTTCGCATAGGGGTGGCTACGGAGGCAGCAAGAAGAGGGGCAGGCGAGGAGGTGGCTAAGCATATCGGTGGCTGGGAATCTCGTCGTTTTCGGTCATATATACGCCCGGCTCGCCTTTGCGGTTTGGGGGGGGGGGGGATTTTTTGGGTGCTTTGTTGTTGTAAAACTGGTAGTTATGTTCATAATTGGGTATATATTTTTACCGGTGCTCTGTTTCCTTTTCCTCTCTTACAGGACGGCAACCGGCCTTGGTTTGGATCCTAGACCACTCGTTTGTTTTTTGGGGAGCCTTGAGAGCAGTGGTATGACATGACGGGCGGCAGTTAGGTTTTTGCAAGGGAGGCTGCAGTGATCCGATGGCTAGCAAAGAGAGGTATGGTTTGGAGAAGTGTCTTGCCAGAGATACACAGGCTTGTGCGACTGGACAGACCTCACGTGTTAGTTTTACACGTAGGTGGTAATGACCTAGGGGCAAGACCTTTCATGGAGCTGATTAGGGATATAAAATTTGATGTATTGCGAATTTGGTCACTATTCCCAGGATTCGTAACCGTTTGGTCAGATGTGGTTTATAGGCATGTGTGGCGTGGGGCTCGGTCAGCGGATTTCTTGAACAAAGCCCGGATAAAGGTGAATCGGACAGTGGGGAGATTTATGTTGAGGAATGGAGCCATAGCTTTAAGACATGCAAAGTTCGAACAAGGCTCTGGGGCGTTTTGCCGGAGTGATGGGGTGCATCTCAATGCGATTGGTATAGATTTGAGGAGTCTGGGATTGCAAGGGGGCATTGAGACTGCCTTAGGAATTTGGAGGGACGTCCATGCCTATGGGCTCAGGCCTGTGCATTTTTGGTGGCGGGAGGTCCTCGGAGTTGGCGGAATAACAGGTTCTGGAGAATGGGAGGGCTTCATGGTTGGGGCTGGATTCCCATGGTTGGTATTTTTGGGGCAGGATTTTTAGGTCCATCAGTGGTGCCTCCGAGCTGGCGCTCATCGGCTGGGGGCAAAGATGGAGTACCCTGCGGGGCAGGGTTTTAATAATATTCATTTGGGGCTTCGAGGACCTCCCTCGTCGTTAATATATGTTCATATATGTTATACATATGTTGGGAGGGGTGTTGTCATATGCCGCTGCATATGGGTTGGTTATTATATCTTTTCAAGGAAAGTAAAAAAATGTATTAATAAAACGGCTGCTGTGGCCGATTCAATCCAACCTGGTGTATGTGTCGTTATTCTGGGGAATGGTGGAAGTGGGAGGGGAGGTTCTGGAGTGAGCGTGATAGCCTATACCTGCGTCATGTACTTGGCCAGCAGCCATGAGCAGCCCCCTGGGCATCATCCCACCGGGAAATTTCCCCGTATGGTATACAACCAGTCGGCCCCTGCATATCATTAGTATCAAGCAATCTGATGATTACTGGATAGCCATGCTTTCAGACCCTTGCTATCAAAGTAAAATGGGCAAATGTTTTCCTGTTGCCGAAGGGGAGGTCAAATTGCTGTATTAACAGGATACACTGTGTACACAGCTTGCTGCAGTTTTCAGCGAGAAGACACCTGCCACCTACGTATCTGACCAGGAGCTCCTCTCCTCCCCTCACCAAGTTACTCACCTCCCACCGTCTCTGCTTCCAGAAGTAGCAGAAGCTGCAGTAGCCTGTTCAGTATCATCAACACAATGGAGCAGTTTTTTTCATGTGCCGTGTCACGATGATGCAAATTAGAAGATAGAGATGACCAACTTGAACAACCGAGTTCACTATTGTGACTCTTCATGCTATTGCCACCCTCACCAGTCTGTTACAGGACCACTAGTGTCCCTGTTTGGCCGTGTTGACATCACAGTTTATTTTTACGTTCTTCTGATCCATCCACCCACTCCTGTTTTTGTCTTACAAATATTGATCAAATGCTAAATACTGACGGTTTGAAGGCGGATGCTCAAAATACAGGATCCACTTTTTTTGGGCTGTTCTTCTGATGGATCAGAACGGAAAAATAAACAGTGATGTGAACACAGCTTTACTGCTGACACCCTCCCCACTATCATGGGGCCACTACTTGAATCTTTGGCCACTGCACGGTTAAGTCCACGATGATAAATTAGACCTGACGCTAACATTGACCTTTAAGGCTGAGTTCACACTTTTGTTATTTCGTAAGCCAAATTCAGGAGCCAAGCTTGCTCTCATATTAGGTATCATGAATAGATCTGCACCTATTCTGTGGTTTTGAACCGCACCTGCTTTGGAATGACAATAACTGATGAGAACAACTGACCAAATAAGTGAAGTGTAAACTAGGTCTAATAGTGACGCACAGTCATTCTTCAGCTAAGGCCCCTTTCACACGAGCGAGTTTTCCGCGCAAATGCAATGCCTAACGTGAAAGCATAGCACCCGCACTGAATCCTGACCCATTCATTTCAATGTGTCTGTGTACATGAGCGTTTTTTTCACGTATCAGTTATGTGTTGCGTGAAAATTGCAGCATGTTCTATATTCTGCGTTTTTCACGCAGCCCTGCCCCCATAGAAATGAATGGGCCTTCAGTGAAAAACGCATTTCATCCGCAAGCAAGTGCGGATGCAATGCGTTTTTGACTGGTGGTTGCTAAGAGATGTTGTTTGTAAACCTTCGGTTTTTTATCACGCGTGTAAAAAACGCATCCAAACGCATTGCACCCGCATGGAAAACTGAACAACTGAACGCAATCGCAGACAAAACTGACTGAACTTGCTTTCAAAATGGTGCGAGTTTCACTGAACGCACCCTGAACGCATCCGGACCTAATCCATCACGCTTGTGTGAAAGGGGCCTAACAGAAGGGATTCAAACGCACGTGTTTGCACTGCCACAACATGGATTAAAAGAACCTTTTTTTTCACCACTATTTTATTGGCATTGCCTCCATGTCCTTATTTTGTTCTACTAAAGACTCATAGGGACACAGCTCCTCTCCTGCAACGGGCACGCAGCGTGTTTTTTTTTTTATGCTTTACTGAAGGCTGCTGTATGCTTTTCTTTTGGTTTAGCTAGGGGTTACTGTTGGTGGCCTGCACAATGATGTGCACATCCATATATGTGACCTGCCTGTCATTCTGACGCACAGTAACTGTTTCACTACCAGAAAGGACTAGCTATGCATGTTGCTGCAATGCACAGTGATGTACACCGACATACATTCTCCCTAGAGTTTAACCGTAGGCCAGGATAGACCTGATTTAACGTACTTCGTGATTAATTACATTTTTGAAAACTTTGCTCATCTCTAGCCATCACACTTAAAAAAACAGCCATGTGAATAACCCCATAGACTGCAATGGTTCCACCCCCATGCTTAATGGTTGGAGAGGTGTTCTTTTTTCTCCAAACATACCTATGCTCATTGTGGCCAAAAAGTTCTATTTTAACCTCATTGGTCAGCAGGACTTGTTTCCAAATTGCATCAGGCTTGTTTAGATTTGCAAACTTCTGAAACGTTAATTTTATGGTGAGGACACAGGAAAGGTTTTCTTCTGATGACTCTTTCATGAAGGCCACAATTGTGCAGGTGTCGCTGAACAGTAGAACAATGTGTAACATGTGTTACCACTTCTGCACCTTGCTACTATCTTTTATGGTCTAACCTGTATGTTACCTATATTTTTATTTCCAGGTCCCTCAACACTGCATTTATAATAATGTTATGTAACTGGTCATGTAATGTGCCTGGTTCACCAGCAGGTGGCAGCAAACATGGAAGAGCTATAGTTAGACAGAATGGAACTCACCATTACATCCCCCCCCCTTTTGGTCAGAAGTGGGCCAGTCCTGCTTGCTAACAGAAGAAGGTGGGGCAGTTCTGGTTTGTTCTGGTTGAGACTCCATGTTGGAGCTGCCAGGATTCTAACCTACTTTTTGGCTGAACATAAGTCCGACTACAAGAGTGAAGTGCAGCATAAAGAGGAAACAAAGACACCAAGTTAGCTTGTCAGTACAGCAGAGTGAGAAAAATATATAGCAGAGTTGAGTTTGCCTGCCAGTTTATGCTAAAGCCTGCTGGAACCAAGACAAAACCTGAAACTGTTTGGAGAAACGTTTATTCAAGTAAAGCTGCCATTGAACTTCAACTCAAGGTCTGGACGTAAGTTATTTCTTCAACTCTCTCAATAACCCCCCTATTTATTGCTTCGGAGCCAAAGCCTGGGGTCCAGCCGTATCCAGGTAGGAGCACCGTGACAGACATAAAGAGACATTAAATTGTTTAATGTTATGTCTTTTGGAGATCATTTCACCTTCAACTTCCATAACTGTTCACAGTAACAGTAATTTTGACCAGGCGTGACAAAATTTTTGCATGCCACTGTATTTTTTGAACGCTTGGTTCCAACAAGCCAGTTTTTGTTTTTTTTGGGCATTAACGTGTGTTTAAACATCATCTGCTCCCAATAAGGGACAGTTTTGGAACATTTCTAATATTTAAAAAGCATAACAAATGTGACATTGCATTGCGTTTTTAAACACATTGTTTGTTAACACAGTCAACCATGCGTTTACCCATAGCTGTGTAAATCAGGGTCACTCTGAAATTATTTACTATTGCTGTCATGTTAAAAAGCTTAACAGGAAGGGGGAGAGCAAAAAGTGAGAAAAAAGTCCTGTCATATACCAGTTTTTAGACTCACTTTTGAATTTTCTGGAGTACTTTTGATCCATGAAGAATAATTTGAAACCCAAATTGAATCATTTGAAAGGTTCTGCAAAATTGTATACAAATATTTTTTTTTAAAGGAATTCGCTCATCTCTAGTCTGATTTTTTTTCCCCCAATGCATTGTATCTGAGCACTCCTTTTGAAATGGGACCCATCTGCCTACATTCTGTTGGAAATTGATTTGCCATTAAAAACATTTCATTGAAAAACCCCATTTTATGGGGTTTATTTAACCACTTAAAGAGGACCTTTCACCAGAAGAAAGCCTCTAAACTGACTATACAGAAGTGTAGAGCGGCGCCCAGGGATCCCGCTGCACTTACTGTTATCCCCGGGCGCTGCTCCGTTCTCCGGTTATAGCCTCCGGTATGTAAGTAGTTAGGCTCCACCCACTTGATCCTGCCGGCGTCTTCTTCTCCTATGCTGTAGCGCTGGCCAATCACAGCGCTCAGCTCATAGCCAGGCTATGAGCTGAGCACTGCGATTGGCCAGCGCTACAGCATAGGAGAAGAAGACGCCGACAGGATCAAGTGGGTGGAGCCTAACTACTTACATACCGGAGGCTATAACCGGAGAACGGAGCGGCGCCCGGGGATAACAGTAAGTGCAGCGGGATCCCTGGGCGCCGCTCTACACTTCTGTATAGTCAGTTTAGAGGCTTTCTTCTGGTGAAAGGTCCTCTTTAATGACCAGCCTGTTTTGGGCCTTCCTGACCAAACTTTTTTTATTTCATTTTTTCGTCTTCGCCTTCTAAGTGCTATAACTTTTACTTTTTTTGTGGGACAAGTTGTAGTTTTAATGGCACTATTTTGGGGTATACATAACTTTCTAATTAACTTTTTTTTTACTCTTTTTGGGAGGCAGATGGAAAAAACCAGCAATACTGCCACTGAGTTTTTCTGTTATAAATTTAGCAACGTTCAATTTTCAGCAAAAATAACATGATAACCCTATTCTCTGGGTCAGTTTGATTACAACAATACCAAATACATTTAGTTTTTATCACATATTACCACTTTTGCGCAATAAAATTCTTTTTTTAAAAAGTAATCTTTTTGCATCGCCACATCCCAAGACCCATAACATTTTATTTTATTTTCTACGGAGCTTTTTCTTACTTTTTTTGGTGGCGACTAAGCAAAAAGCAGTAATTCTGGAATTTTCGATTCACCGTACAGGATATCTTATATGTGGGGGAGATTTTATTTTTGCAACTTTTTCCATTGAAAAAACTTTTTTCGCAATGGAAAAAAGCGTATTTTTATTAGATTTTTTTTCGTTCAATAAATGTTTCTTTTTTTACTTTTTATAACCATTTAATAGTCCTACAAGGGGACTACAACAGGTGATCTTTTGATGGCTTCTAAAATACAATGCAATATTCCTATAGTGCTTTGAATTTTAATGTCAGTAAAAACTCAAGGCAGGCTTGAGGCTTATACTAGAATCTGCGTATAGGCACATCAGCACCCCGCAATCTCATTTGCAAGTGGTAAACATCCCAGATTGGTGCTCCTGCCAGTCTGGGATGGTACAGCAGCCCCGGTTTCCACTGCATGGGAGACCCATGCAGCGCTTAAACTGTACTGCCGTAAAAAGCCGGCGGCTCAGGTAAGGCCCCTTAGTGACAGCCGTAAAAAGGCGTATTGGTGGTCACTAATGGGTTAATCTATTTCCTAAACATGATTGTGATGACGACCAACTTTCATTAGCTGTTCTTAATAGTATTTAGAAAGCATTATGAAAGTTGCTTTACAGCAGCCACATGGGCCATAGACACAATGGTCTGGACCTCATTTACTTCTATGGGAGAGTTCTCTAGCCATGCTCTGTGCCTTTGTACAAGGAAGGAATAGATAAGCTTTGATAATCACCTATTGGGAATGCTGGGTCTGTGTATAGATGAGCAGGTAACTGCAGTAAAGTGATCTGTACAGACCAAGAAGTGGCGTCTATTATTAGGCTTAGGCTGGGTTCACATCTGCGTTGTGAACTCCGGCACTGTAATCCGGTCACTGTATGTGGCGTACATGCCGACTTTCAGCTGGACAAAAATTCTACACGCTACATTTTTTGTCGGGCTGAAAGGCGGCATATACCGTATTTTTTGCTTTATAAGACGTACTCCCTCCCCCCCCCAAAGTAGGGGGGAAATGGCCGTGCGTCTTATAAAGCAAATACTAGAGAGCACTTCCATTATGGAAGCTCTTACTAGTATGCATTAGGTGCCGGCAGCGGGGAAGAAGCGCAAGCGCTTCCAATACTCACCCTCCCTGGTCCTCTTGCTGGGGCCGGCGCTGCACTGTCCTGACCCCGTACAGCGTCAGGACATAGTGTGCACACTATGACCTGACGCTGCACGCAATCAGTTGACAGTGCAGCGCGGGCCGGAGAAGACAGGGGAGCACAACTTCTAAAGATACTGCCGAACCCCGAGGAGCAGAGCTGTGGCGCAGGAGAGGTAAGAGTATTTTTTTTTTACTTTTTAGTCTTATGGGGGTCTGAAAGAACAGGGCTGGTCTGAGGTCTGATAGGAGTCTAAAAGAAAAAGGCTGATCTGAGATCTGATGGGGTCTGATAAGGAGGGCTGATATGATGTCCTGATATTTGTAGGGGTCTGACCTGAGGTCTGAT
Source organism: Bufo bufo (assembly GCF_905171765.1). Lineage (NCBI taxonomy): Eukaryota > Metazoa > Chordata > Amphibia > Anura > Bufonidae > Bufo > Bufo bufo. The sequence goes on from NC_053391.1 coordinate 580,445,101, forward strand.
GAAAAGTATTTTTTCTTATTTCCCTCCTCTAAAATCTGCGGTGCGTCTTATCATCGGGTGCGTCTTATAAAGCGAAAAATACGGTATGTGTTAAGTGGCCCAATTACTGCCTGATCCCATTACAGTGAAAAGGGATCCAGTGCTGTACGGTGGTATTCTGCTATGCTGGATACGGTAAACTATCCAGTGAACTCCTCTGCCGGAATAGACTGCCAGAGTTCCCAGCGCAGATGTGAATCCAGCCTTAGTGGCCAGTGTGAAAACTATAGGATTTTATTGTTTTAGTTTAAATATAGATATTGACATGGAAAATTAAAAACAACCATCTAAAATTCTCTACAAACATGTCAAACATAAAAACGGGATTTACATAATAGGTCATTTTCCGATGACACATTCCCTCTAAAGTACATGTACAGTAAACTGTAAATGCTTGTCAATTCTGCTAATGAAAACAGTTTTTATTCATATCTTGTTTTAGTAAAACAAAGAGCAAAAAGATAATGTAAACCACAAACCCTACAGCAATTATTGGAGCTGCTTGATATCACTGCAGGTGTGCCCTCAAAGTGACCCGTATGTCTGATACTGAGTCTTTCAGGGCTGAGAAGATTATTGGCACACAAAAAATAGATAAAAACCAACAACTTCTCTTATTAAAGGTAGCAATTAAACCAGTGATTTAAGACTGTTTGGCCCGGAGGAAAAGTGACTTATTGTTTTGCTTTTAGATGCCTGTAGGATTAGGTTATTCTGACCAATGTTGTACCAGGGATGAGTAAAGCTTAGGACAATGGATGGTCCCCTGTATCTATTTAATCTGTTTACTCAGTGAGAGAATGGAAACCAACAAACATGTAATACATATAATACAAGTCAATTCTTCTCCAGGGGCATTCATCCTTAAATGGTCCCTGTTATGCACAAGTCTACATGAATGAATAGTACAAGTGAATATTAGAAACTTTGTAACATAAGTTTTCATAATCAGAGAAAAATGCTTTGTTCTCCAGTTATTAGCTGTTTTGCTTCCCCCTACTACCAACTTTACTAAATTAACATTCTCTCTGACATTTGCGTAAATCCATTGTAATGGTACAGAACCCCAAGCAACCAGACAGAGGTTAAACAATAGTGGATTTATTAACTAAACGGCAGTACAGTCCAAACCAGTAAGCATATAAAGGTAACCAACCCGAATAATAACCTGTGCAGGGAAACACCAAGGGGACAGCCAGTGACCAGGCCAAAGTTCTTATGCGCAGTATTAGTCCGTGTAATGTGGTACCTAGGGATGAGACATCAGGATTCTCAGGGTCCGATCCAAGGTCATACTGTTCAGCAAAGATGAGGTTTCCAGAGGCAGTCTCTAGAGATAAATCGAGGAAGGCAGAGGTCATGCACAGGTAAAGTCTGGAGAATATGAACTGCAACATACACCCGGGTTGTCAAAACAACGGTGGGCACTGACCAGCCAGGGAGATCACCTTTTAAGTACCTGCTAGCCAATCACAAAGTGCCATGTGTCTATTCCTCATAGGTCATATAATGATCCTAATCCCCGAAACTTGTGCGGCCTAGGCTGGTCCTTAATCACTTAACCCATGCCTGCCCTCTAATCTATTAGAATTTATGTACAGGTATTTTCCCCGTCAGCGGCCAGTGTAGCGAATAAGATGCGTGTATCCTTTTGCGAACCTCCTCTCGAGCGTGCACGCGGATGCTCGAGCGGCCAAGCATGAATACACGATCGCGTCGGCGCGGACGCCGGAACGGAGCCAGCAGGTGATACTGGAAACAGGACCGGCAGCTGCGTGCTGCCACCAGTCCGGTCAATCTGCCTCCGGGACCCCGGTGGTGTTCCCCTCCGGCGACCAGGCGAACACACTACCGCGTTTGCCCGCAAAGAAGTCGGAACCGAAGACTCCCCAGGCACATGCGTGACCTGTCCCACTACTCCAATGGGGTCCTCCGCAGGCCGAGCCCCACGAGGACCCCTGGGGGCCCCAGTGGATTGCGGAACAGGAAAGTGTCTTACATCCAACTTGTTAAAACCAAGAGAAGTTGTTTGCTCACTTATGGAACAGATTATATCATCCCATAGAAGTCTATAGAGAGCGTAGGTGGGGCGGGGACAGAATGTTAGTTTATGTCAGGGGAGGGGAGAAAACACAGGGAAAAAGCATAGAGAATCATGGATGACTTAGCAGCTAACAGTTTTACTTTACTAAAACAAGATATGAATGAACCCTTTCAGGACCAGGCGAATTTCAGTTTTTTCCTTTCTTGTTTTTCACTCCAAGCCTTCCCCAAGCCATAACTTTTTTTTTTTTTTTCCCATTCACATAGCCGTATGAGCTTGTTTTTTGCGGGACAATTTGTACTTTCTAATGGCAACATTTACGGTTGCATACAATGTAGTCAGAAGCGGTGAAAAAATTCCAAATGGGGTGGAATTATAAAAAAAAAAACAACACAATTCTGCCATAGTTTTATGGGTTTTGTTTTTTTTATGCGGTAAAACTGGAATTTTTTCTTTGCATCGCCATTAGTGTTAAGCGAAGCGAGCTTCGGATGCTTCATCCAAAGTCACTTCTTTCAAAACTTGGAAATAATACTGTACAGAGACGAAACCACTTTAAAACTTGAAACCGAACTCGGCTTAGGTTCCGACTAGTACCTAGTACCACTTTAAAAATCAACTACCAAAGTTATTCAATGAAGTCTCGCAAGACTTCGCATAATAACTTCTTAAATCAATTTCTACTGTAATAAAACATTTCCCGAACTCGGGTTCGGTTCCAAGTGGTACCTTGGAACCGAACCCGAGTTCGGGAAATGTTTTTTTTACAGTAGAAATTGATTTATGAAGTTATTATACGAAGTTTTGCGAGACTTCGCAAAGTAATAACTTCGGCTCATAGGAGCCAATACATTCTAATACTGTATGGAGCGCTCGCTCCGTACAGTATTCAAAGTATTATGTGAATCGACTTTGGATGCTTCATCCGAAATCGATTCGCTCGTCCCTAGTGATGACTGTTACTTACCTTACTCTGTATGTTATCTTTTGTATATATATCTTTTATCATAGTTTGTTAACTCTTTACACACTGTGTCAACCGTGACAAGTCATGTTATGTCTATTTTTCCCGAATTTCAGATCTCAGAATAAGGCCTCATGCACACGACAGTATTTTTTCACGGTCCGCAAAACGGGGTTCCGTTGGTCCGTGATCCGTGACCGTTTTTTCGTCCGTGGGTCTTCCTTGATTTTTGGAGGATCCACGGACATGAAAAAAAAGTCTTTTTGGTGTCCGCCTGGCCGTGCGGAGCCAAACGGATCCGTCCTGACTTACAATGCAAGTCAATGTGGACGGATCCGTTTGACGTTGACACAATATGGTGCAATTGCAAGCGGATCCGTCCCCCATTGACTTTCAATGTAAAGTCAGGAGTTAATATACCATAGGATCTGAGTTTTCTCCAATCCGATGGTATATTTCAACTTGAAGCGTCCCCATCCCCATGGGAACGCCTCTATGTTAGAATATACCATCGGATTTGCGTTAGATCGTGAAACTCATATCCGACAGTATATTCTAACACAGAGGCGTTCCCATAGTGATGGGGAAGGTTCAAGTTAGACTATACTACGAACTGTGTACATGACTACCCCCTGCTGCCTGGCAGCACCCGATCTCTTACAGGGGGCTGTGATCCGCACAATTAACCCCTCAGGTGCCGCACCTGAAGGGGTTAATTGTGCGAGACCCCCCTCGGCCCCCCCTCCCTCCCTCTATTGTATTCATTTCATTGGTGGCCAGTGTGGGCCCCGGCCCCCCCTCCCTCCCTCTATTGAATTAATTTCATTGGTGGCCAGTGTGCGGACACCCCTCCGGCCCCCCTCCCTCTATTGTATTATTTTCATTGGTGGCACAGTGTGCGGCCCCCCTGGCCCCCCTCCCTCCCTCTATTGTATTATTTTCATTGGTGGCACAGTGTGCGGCCCCCCCCTCCCTCTATTGTATTATTTTCATTGTTGGCACAGTGTGCGGCCCCCCCTGGCCACCCCTTCCTCCCTCTATTGTATTATTTTCATTGGTGGCACAGTGTGCGCCCCCCCCCCCCCGGCCCCCCCTCCCTCCCTCTATTGTATTATTTTCCTTGGTGGCACAGTGTGCGGCCTCCCCTCTCCCCCCCCACCGCCCCCGATCATTGGTGGCAGCGGAGAGTTCCGATCGGAGTCCCAGTTTAGTCGCTGGGGCTCCGATCGGTAACCATGGCAACCAGGGCGCTACTGCAGTCCTGGTTGCCATGGTTACTTAGCAATATTAGAAGCATCATACTTACCTGCTGCGCTGTCTGTGACCAGCCGGGAGCTCCTCCTACTGGTAAGTGACAGGTCTGTGCGGCGCATTGCTTAATGATCTGTCACTTACCAGTAGGAGGAGCTCCCGGCCGGTCACAGACAGCGCAGCAGGTAAGTATGATGCTTCTAATATTGCTAAGTAAGGGGAGGCCGCACACTGGCCACCAATGAAAATAATACAATAGAGGGAGGGAGGAGGGGGCCGGGGGGGGGGGCCGCACACTGTGCCACCAATGAAAATAATACAATAGAGGGAGGGAGGGGGGCCGGGGGGGTCGCACACTGTGCCACCAATGAAAATAATACAATAGAGGGAGGGAGGGGGGGCCGGGGGGGCCGCACTGGCCACCAATGAAATTAAAACTGGGGAGGGAGGGGGGTCTGCCCCCTGCTGCCTGGCAACCCCTGATCTCTTACAGGGGGCTATGATATGCACAATTAACCCCTCAGGTGCAGCACCTGAGGGGTTAATTGTGCGGATCACAGCCCCCTGTAAGAGATCGGGTGCTGCCAGGCAGCAGGGGGCAGTCATGTACACAGTTCGTAGTATATTCTAACTAGAAGCGTCCCCATCACTATGGGAACGCCTCTGTGTTAGAAAATACTGTCGGATATGAGTTTTCACGAAGTGAAAACTCAGCTCTGAAAAAGCTTTTATGCAGACGGATCTTCGGATCCGTCTGTAGGAAAGTAACCTATGGCCATGGATCACGGACGCGGATGCCAATCTTGTGTGCATCCGTGTTCTTTCACAGACCCATTGACTTGAATGGGTCCGTGAACCGTTGTCCGTCAAAAAAATAGGACAGGTCATATTTTCTTGACGGACAGGAAACACGGATCACGGATGCGGCTGCAAAACGGTGCATTTTCCGATTTCAAAGTCAATGGGTCCGCGAAAAAAAATGGAAAACGCACAATGGCCACGGATGCACACAACAGTCGTGTGCATGAGGCCTAATACAAAAGTACTGTATATAACACTCAGTTCAGACTCGTGTTAGGATCTGTCTGTCAGACTTTCATTGTTTTGTGATGTCCAGTATAGCATAGTCTGCTGTGCTATTCTTTTCCATAAAAATGTGGAAACTTGGTGGAAATCTGATGCACCCATTATAAGTCAAGAGGTCTGTAACAAAATCTGAGGTAGTTAGATAGATAGATTTTAGATTTTCCTAAACTTGCATTATCAATAGCTGATTGTATGTCAATGTCTTTACTCTATTAAGGACTTATGCAGATTGTGCCTGTGGGTGCCAACCAGTCTGCAAAAGGTGAAGATACTGCACATTCTCAGAGGTAACTTAATTTAGTACTGGCCTGTGACTTACAAGCCATATGGGCATACTAATGAAGACCTGGAAGGGGCCACTTAAAATGCAGAACAAACTCCAGACATGGTGACTGCTAACCCAGCAGGTGGTATAAGCCATTCAGTAGGTGGATGAAATAATATCAAAAGCCATAACTCCGACCTCATAACACCCACATCCTCAGAAACCTAGAAATTGTGTTCAGCCTGACATGTGCTTCGGGGAGAATCCAGACACCCAGTACTAGACATGAGGCATTTCTTGGTATTCAGGATCTGGCCTTCTGGAAATCATAACCCGATCATATTTGGTGTCTGTATGACCAGGACGGGGCGACTCAGATTATGGGATCTTACCTGTACCTGCAGTCCCTGTCATACGCCGAGGAATCGCTGTGATTCATATTTCCACATCGGTCAGCCGTTTGGGAAGGTGGGGGCAAAAACCTGAATAATCTCAGACGTCCCAAAAGGCCGAACCGAAAGGAGGGAGGTTCCATCACAGCCCACCCCTCGGCAGAGGGGGGATAAAAATGGGTGGTAGGGAACAGTTAGGTGTCAGCCATTTTGGGGATCCACATTGTTTGGAGTGACTGCCCGTATCCTCAGCTGTCTCCACAGCCGGAATATAACTGCTGCATCTCAGTAAGCCAATGTTCAGTATTTTTTCCCTTTTATTTTATCTGTTCACTACATTCTTATTGTAGGTATATTTTGTTTTTATCTTTTATCTGACACTATCTTTTGTATTGCACTGCACTATCGTGTATTAAATTTAAACATTCTAACAATTTTGGCTCTATACACCACCACAATGGATTTGAAATGAAACAAACAAGATGTGCTTTAACTGCAGACTGACAGCTTTAATTTGAGGGTATTTACATCTAAATCAGGTGACCGGTGTAGGAATTACAACAGTTTGCATATGTGCCTCCCACTTGTTAAGGGACCAAAAGTAATAGGACAGAATAATAATCATAAATCAAACTTTCACTTTTTAATACTTGGTTGCAAATCCTTTGCAGTCAATTACAGCCTGAAGTCTGGAACGCATAGACATCACCAGACGCTGGGTTTCATCCCTGGTGATGCTCTGCCAGGCCTCTACTGCAACTGTCTTCAGTTCCTGCTTGTTCTTGGGGCATTTTTCCTTCAGTTTTGTCTTCAGCGAATGAAATGCATGCTCAATCGGATTCAGGTCAGTTGATTGATTTGGCCATTGCATAACATTCCACTTCTTTCCCTTAAAAAACTCTTTGGTTGCTTTTGCAGTATGCTTTGGGTCATTGTCCATCTGCACTGTGAAGCGCCGTCCAATAAGTTCTGAAGCATTTGTCTGAATATGAGCAGATAATATTGCCCGAAACACTTCAGAATTCATCCTGCTGCTTTTGTCCACAGTCACATCATCAATAAATACAAGAGAACCAGTTCCATTGGCAGCCATACATGCCCACGCCATGACACTACCACCACCATGCTTCACTGATGAGGTGGTATGCTTAGGATCATGAGCAGTTCCTTTTCTTCTCCATACTCTTCTCTTCCCATCACTTTGGTACAAGTTGATCTTGTTCTCATCTGTCCATAGGATGTTGTTCCAGAACTGTGAAGGCTTTTTTAGATGTCGTTTGGCAAACTCTAATCTGGCCCTCCTGTTTTTGAGGCTCACCAATGGTTTACATCTTGTGGTGAACCCTCTGTATTCACTCTGGTGAAGTCTTCTCTTGATTGTTGACTTTGACACACATACACCTACCTCCTGGAGAGTGTTCTTGATCTGGCCAACTGCTGTGAAGGGTGTTTTCTTCACCAGGGAAAGAATTCTTCGGTCATCCACCACAGTTGTTTTCTGTGGTCTTCCGGGTCTTTTGGTGTTGCTGAGCTCACCGGTGCGTTCCTTCTTTTTAAGAATATTCCAAACAGTTGTTTTGGCCACGCCTAATGTTTTTGCTATCTCTCTGATGGGTTTGTTTTGTTTTTTCAGCCTAATGATGGCTTGCTTCACTGATAGTGACAGCTCTTTTGGATCTCATCTTGAGAGTTGACAGCAACAGATTCCAAATGCAAATAGCACACTGGAAATGAACTCTGGACCTTTTATCTGCTCATTGCAATTGGGATAATGAGGGAATAACACACACCTGACCATGGAACAGCTGAGAAGCCAATTGTCCCATTACTTTTGGTTTCTTAACAAGTGGGAGGCACAAATGCAAACTGTTGTTATTCCTACACCGTTTACCTGATTTGGATGTAAATACCCTCAAATTAAAGCTGACAGTCTGCAGTTAAAGCACATCTTGTTCGTTTCATTTCAAATCCATTATGGTGGTGTATAGAGCCAAAAATGTTAGAATTGTGTCCATGTCCCAATATTTATGGACCTGACTGTAGATAATTTGTGTTACTGTGTTCATTTTGGGTTGATAAAATATATGAGTATAGGCCCCTATTGCCCTATAGTATAGGTGGTGGCAGCGATTGCGATAGAAAATATTGGGGTGTTAGAATCTAGGAGAGTAAATTAGCATAATTCCGTCATCTAGAATAGATGGGTGGGAATTTATGTGGTAAATTGATGTGTTAACTAGTATAATTCACCCCCATGACGTGACCCGAGAGTAGGGATCGTCACAAGGTCCATTAGGATCTGTTACACAATTGAGTTGTCATAACCAGTATGTCCCTGATGTGGATCTTTTAGTATGTGAAGGATAACAGGCCGAACTGGATGGACAAATGTCTTTTTTCGGCCTTATATACTATGTTACTATATCTCACCCCAAGTGCTTTAATCACATCTATATTATTTAGCGTCTGTCTATAATGTCCTATGTGGTGCTTCTAAGTGATTTTGAGTAAGGCCGAATGCACACGGCCGTGAGCGGTCCGTGGTATCCCGGCCTGGCATCCTGCTGAGAGCAGGAGCGCACGGCGTCATTGGTTGCTATATGCTATAGATCATAAGAGTGTATTACTGTACTGCAGCGGCGGCATGAAGCGCACGGCGTCATAGCAACCAATGACACCGTGCGCTCCTGCTCTCAGCAGGATGCCAGGCCGGGATACCACGGACCGCTCACGGCCGTCTTCCACGGCCGTGTGTATTCGGCCTAACAGAGAGGTAGCAGAATCAGCTGTCTCTGTGTATTTTATGGGAGACATCATTACGTCTCCACATACCAGCCCAGGGGCAACTTAGAATTAGAGATGGAGCCTGCAGAGGGGTGACTGCTAAAAAATGCCAGATACAAGTCATGTAATTATCAGATATAGTGCTATCACTTATGTATGCACATTGCACATATGGTAGCTTACTCTGAAAAGTTATCTGAATTGACAGGTACACTTCATGGTCACTGTACTTTCAACAAACTCTGCATAAATCAATAGTACAGGTGAATGTAAGAAACTCTGTAATACAGTGCATTTGGAAAGTCTTCAGGCCCTTTAACTTTTCTCACATTTTGTTATGTTGCCGCCTTGTGCGAAAAAAATAATTTCAACCCATAGTATCGTTGATTGGCTTACAATACTCCTCAAGCATACTTGGCACCTTCCATAAGAAGAAACAGTACCTCGACCAAGGCCTCTAGGCAGCTTTTATAGTTCTGTTTCAGATAGAACTGATATAATTGCACGTGAAGCATCACATCATCTCCTTTTCTTTACATGTTGAGATGTCTCACTGACTCCCATGCTCAGCAAATATCTTCATGTTCATAATCAGCTGCATCACATTGGGTCAAATTCGCTCTAATTCAGAAACTTTGCTATGACACTTGATATTTAGCTCTGGGGACCTCCCATTTCTTTTGATCATCTTTGAGATGTTTCTACTCCTTGATTGGAATACACCTGTGGTAAATTCAGTTGATTGGACATGATTTGGAAGGATCTGTCTATACAAGGTCTCGCAGTTGACAATTCATATCAGAGCACAAACCAAGCCATGAGGAGGAAAGAACTGCCTGTAAAGTTCAGAGACAGGATTATGTGGAGGCACAGATCTGGAGATGGGTACAAATAATTTCCTGCTGTACCGAAAGTTTCCCATAACTCTTAAATTGAAGAAGTGTGGAACACTCCGTCTGCTCCTTCCCCTTGAAGTAAATGGGGACAGAGCAGCTGCAATTACATTTGCCGCAAGCAGATAAACAATGAAGAGAATGCAGCACTTGCAAGAGCACTGAGTTCTCTTCAAACTTCTGATTAGTAATGGGCGAACATCGGCCGGGACGATTCACGAACGCAATCAAATGTTCGCGAACCGCAAGTTCGCTTTGGGCCCTATTAACTTTAATGCGAACCTGAAAAACCTTCAGGTCATTACTGCAGCCACCTAATACTTACATGAAGTGCACAAATAGTCCCACAACATGGACAGTGACATACTAGAGGGGATCAATGGCAAACATTTCCACAAAAAATATGTATTTTAATCAGGGGCCATTTTTATGCGTCTTAAAGGGAAACTGTCAAAAATGTGGCCTGCTGGAGCCTAGAAATTTTTTATTTTAGGCCACGGGAGTACAGGGTCCAAAAATTAGGCATTCACCTGACAGAAAACATCAAGTGATTATGTGGCTGGAGGTACATTTCTTTACATGCTGAGATGTCTCACTGACTCCCATGCTCAGCAAATATCTTCATGTTCATAATCAGCTGCATCACATGACGGGGTATTCTCCGCTCGCCCTCCTTGATCTATCGCTTACTAGCCCCTGACTCCCCCACCCCCAGCCCGATCCCCATAAGCCGGCCTTGTCCGAACCCCAATAAGACACAGACACCAAGTTGGAATATATCTGCCACAGCAGCCGTTTTATTACACACACACATAAATAAATAACCTTTTTTTTTTTCACAAAAGATAACCTTAAGATATATAACCAACTTATTCCCAACATATCCCTGAGTAACACGGGGGAGGTCCTGGAAGCCCCAAACCTAGAAATTTTTTGCCAGTATCTTTGAGCTGACTTGCCCCCAGCCGTTAAGCGCCAGCTCGGAGGCACCACTGACGGCTCGCCCAAATTCCGCCACAACCTGCCACCAGCCATGGGAGTCCAGCCCCAACCGTGGAGCCCTCCCATCCTCGTCACCTGATCTCTCCAACTTCAAGGACCTCCCACCGCCACAAACGCACTTGCTTGACCCCTTAAGCCTGTGCGTCCCTCCACATCCACAGAGCTGTCTCTATGCCCTCCTGTATCGCCAGGCACCACATGTCTATCCCAACTGCGTTCAAGTGAACGCCGTCAGACCGCCAAAATGCGTTGACCCCTTTATCCAATTCAGTATGCCTTACTACCACTGCCCCATTCCTTGCCATGAACCGCCCTATGGCCCGGTTAGCTTTTATCCTAGCCTTACTGATCCCTTCCACAGAAAGTGCTCCCCTCCACACTTTTCGGGGAACGATGTCCGACCAAACGGAAATTAAACCCGGGAACAATGCCCACAACCGGAGTAAATCAAACTTTACGTCCTTCACTAATTCCCTCAACGGCCGCACTCCCAAATAGTTGCCCCCCCTGTCACGGCGGACAGGATATTATATACACAGATAACAAAACAAGCAAGTTTCTAGGCGAGAAGCTGGGGATAAGGTCACCTCCTAGCAAATCCCTACAGCTCTCCCTATTCTGCTAAGCCCACATTTAGACCCTGAAGGTGGGAATAATGTGTCCTCGTGCCTGGGCTGAGAATACCCTAGAATCCTGAGATGGTGAAAGGGGAAAAGGGGCAGCCTGCTCCCTCAGCACCAGGAGGGAACAGACGGCACTCAAACAGCCTAGACAGAAAACCAAAGAAATCAGAAACCAACTTATCTTATCAGAGCAGGAAAAGCCAATCCTTCTGTCACGAGTAGGAGGTCCCAGGAGAGACCACCGACGCGGTGGTCTCTCCTGGGACCTCCTACTCGTGACAGAAGGATTGGCTTTTCCTGCTCTGATAAGATAAGTTGGTTTCTGATTTCTTTGGTTTTCTGTCTAGGCTGTTTGAGTGCCGTCTCAAGCAATAAAGCAATAAACAAACGGAAATCAGGTACAGACACACAAGAGTTTATTGCACAAACAAAAACCAGGGAAAGCAGCACAGACAAAACATGAGCTCTATGTACCGTCAGCACAGTGGGAGAAAACCCCCACTGCGCCACTGTCTAGTAATACTCCAGAGCGAGCAAGGACGGAAGGTCACAGCCAGAGATAGTGGCTGTGACACCTTCACTCCTTGCTTCCACAGCCTGACAGAAGCTATAACCCGCACAGAACACTGGGAGAAGGAGTAATTTAAACCAACGACTCCACCCAGTGCACCTGAAGGGAGGCGGATCTAGCACAACTCCAAAACAAAACACAAGACTAGACGCATGCTGCTAATCTGGCAGACCTCCGCACATAGTCTGAGCAGGGCATGACACCCCCACGTGCAACACCAACACATTCAGTGCCCTGTCCATCCTAACAAACTTGTGGACCTCAGGCAACACCCCCCCACACACCATTCCCCTACGACCCAACCATCTTACCAGTGCTACCGATCGATCAAACCCCAACTGTTGACCATCCGGCCGAACCGCTGCCCGGATGGCTCCGGGATGAAACAAAGTAAAACGCAGTATCACAGTAGTTCTGGACGTATTTAAGATCTAAAACAAATCGATTCCCACCTCCCTATCCGCCTTATCACATCCTGACCCAGCCCCCGTCTAGCCGCCTCCGTCGCTGCCCCGATTCTAAAGGAGTGGCTTGAGTAGCCTGCCAGCTCTATGCCCAACTGCCCTAAACACTGTTTGAAGACCGCTGTGAATTGGAAACGGGAAAGGAAAGACCCGTCCGCATGCACCAAGAGAGGGGAAGTTGTCCCCCGCACCTCCACCCCATACTCCCGCAAGCAATATACCGGACACATTGAACAACCCGGGACCGCAAAAAGAACCACCTTGCGGCCTCTTCCCTCCCCATCCGTTTTTGATCTTCTAATACGAAATTCCACCCTATCCGGAAAGAGGTCCATATCATCCCTGAACAGACCTCCCTGTCTCTTAACCGACGGACAAACCAATTCACCCAAACGCAATGCCCCGAAAAATGCCAGTGAAAAAGCTAACCGAAACAAATGCAACTCCCACGGCGAGGCACAGACACCGTTTAATTGCTCCCCCAACCTTAAAAGCAAGGCAAAAGACACCGGCCTACGATCATCATCCCCCGTGAGAACGCCGCCAACCCTTTAACGCCCTCACCACCAGAAAAGACTTGGTGACGTCCGGCAGATTCCTGAGGCGAAAACCGAAAGCCAAACCCGAAACGCAACTGTTAACTCTAGAGATAGACCACCCCTCCTCTCTACAATGGCCAATGAACAACAGCATGGGAATTTCGAAGTCATCTGTCTCAACACCCAACCTTGTCTTCCATTCTTCCCCGCATTGCCATGCCCTATTGTATGTTTCCCACGTACCGGGTGCGAGTGAAGCCCGTATGAGCCCCACTACGGTGTCTCCAGGAGTTCCCACAGGCAACTCGGGCAGTCCAGCCCGTGTTCCTCTGCCTCTGGGGCCAGCTGGCGGAAACGTTCCCACTGTGAACGAGAGAGGGCATCAGCAATACAGTTGTCGACTCCTGGTATATGCACTGCTACTACCCAAGCATTGAGTGACAAACACTCCAAGACTAGCCTCTGTAATAGGCGTACCACTAACGGTGAAGAAGCCGACAACCCGTTGATCGCTTGTACTACTCCCATGTTGTCACAGTGGAAACGGACCTTCTTGTTCCTAAAATCCCTCCCCCATAGTATTACCGCCACTACAATGGGGAAAAGTTTCAGTAACGCTAAATTCTTAACCCAGCCTCTTTCCACCCAGGTATCGGGCCAACCGCCCGCACACCATTGACCCCCGCAGTAAACATAACCGCCTCCCCCCGCAGCATCGGAAAAAAGGTCGAAATCAAAGGAGTCCACCACCTCCCCCATAAACATTTCCCTGCCATTATAACATTCCAGAAACGAGGCCCAAACTTGCAGATCCGCCGTCAGCTCTTTTCCTAGCCTAATGTAATGGTCCGGTGCCGCCACCCCCGCTGTTGCCGCCGCCAAACGCCTACTAAATATTCTTCCCATGGGAATGATCCGACAAGCGAAATTGAGCTTTCCCAGGAGTGACTGTAGGTCCCGCAATTGAGTTTTTTGCAGTCGCCGCGCCCTTTCCACTTCCATTTTTAAGTCCTCAACCTTGTCCATGGGCAGCCTACATTCCATCCTCACTGAGTCAATCACTATGCCCAGGAAGCTCAATTTCGTGGTTGGTCCTATCGTTTTTCCTGCCACTAGGGGAACCCCGAAGGAATTAAACAACACCTCCATCGTGTGCAGCAGTAAAGAGCACACACTGGATTCCAGGGGGCCAACACATAAGAAATCGTCCAGATAGTGAATGATTGATCCACATCCGGAAGAGTCCACTACCGTCCATTCTAGAAAAGAGCTGAACTTCTCAAAATATACATACACATGATAAAGAACACCCCATTGGTAAACAACGATCAACGAAAAATTTTCCCTCCCAAAAACATCCCAACAAATGCAGGCTATCCAGATGCACCGGCAACAGTCTAAATGCTGACTCGATGTCCGTTTTTCACCATCAATGCCCCCCTCCCGAACTTCCTAACCCACTTCACTGCCGCATCAAACGAGGTATAGACTACCGAACATAGGGTCGGATCAATACCGCCATTGACCGACGATCCCTTTGTAAAGGATAGATGTTGAATCAGGCAAAACGTATTCGCCTCCTTCTTTGGGACCACCCCCAGTGGCGACAAATGCAAGTCCTGCAAAGGTGGTTCCAAAAATGGGCCAGCCATCCTTCCCAGCCTAACCTCCTTTTCCAACTTTTTAGTAACTACGTCTGGGTGCTCCCTTGCCGACTGCAAGTTCTTTTTAAGCAGTACGGGCCCAGACAGAATAAACAGAATTTTAAATCCCTCCGAAAACCCTTCCCGTAACAATTTTGCAGCCCCCCCATCCGGAAATCTAGCAAGAAACCGGTCCATCTTTTGCAGACGCACCAGTGTCTCCCCCTTTTCCAGAACCCTTGCTCCCCCTCTGCCTGGCCCCTCTAAAACACAGCGTGGCTCCGTGGGACCCACCACAATTGGAACATTCGTGCTTGAATTTGCACTTAGCTCCAAATATACACCCCCCTTCATTGAATAGAAAGCACAATCCCTTCGCGGATGCTGCCGTGAATCCGGACTGTCCCCCCGCTCCTGACTCACTCCGAAAGGGCTGGCCTGACCTAATCGGTGCCGTCACTTTTAGCCACAAAGCGATGTCTTTGTGGTCCCATTTTATATTTGGGCGCACCGCCTTCCGCTGCCTAAACTGCTCCTCGTAACGCAGCCAAGCCATACCCCCATATACACGGTAAGCTTCCCCGATGGCATCCAAGTAACAAAAAAGCACGGAGCAGCACTCCGGCGCTTTTTCCCCTATCACACTGGCCAATATCGCGAACGCCTGCAACCAGTTAGGGAACGTCCGCGGTATCTGCCGGTACCTACGCTTTTCCTCGTCCTCCCTCTTGCCCTCATCCTTTCGCGCCCTATCCAAATTGAATTTGTCCAAAGGGAGAAGGGAAAATATGTCCACATACTCCCCTTTCCAGATGCGCTCCCTAACCTCCTGCTTTAAATGTGCCCCCAACGGGCCCTCAAAACAAACGTAGACTTCGCCCTTCGCCCTATCATCTAACCTCATTATATTCTCCTGTTCAGACCCGCCTGCCTGCGTTTGCACCGACGCCGAAGCACCCCTTGGAACCACCGTGGATGTCCCTGAAGCTGGCAGCCCCCCCCCCCGTGGCCGCCCCTACCCCCCTCGCCAGCAATGGCCCTAGTGTTTCCGACCCGCCTGTGCCCCCCCAGGCCCCCTGACGGCAATGGGGGACTTCCTGCCGCCCTCAAATTTGCTAGCAACCCCACTAAACCCCCCAAAAACTGGCCTAGTCCCTTACTTAAGTCTGACTGGGGCCCCCCAACCCCCCAGACACTAACTGACATAAAGGTCCCCATGGTGTCTCACCTGGCTGCCTGGGTGCTGTGACCCCATCAGCCGAAGGTCCTGAACCACAACGTTCGGTCCTCTGCGACGGTCCCGGCACAGCGAGTTCCATCGGATGTCCCCTGGCCGGACTGGAACCAGGGACGTAATCTTCCGGATCTTCCCTGGATACCTCTTGCGCGGCGAAACTTCCTTCGTCAGCTTGACTAGTCGACGAGGGCCTGCAGCCGCGGTCCGCAGCAGCCCCGTGCACTCTGGGATACTGGTCAAGCTGAGGGGCCTCATCCACATCCAGGTCCTGGAGAGGGCCCGCCGTTCCTGGTCCTGACCGCAAGATGGCGCTGCTGGGCTGTTAAAAAGGCCTCCTGTGGCCTGCATGTGGGCTCCGCCTACTGGTCGGACTCCTTCCACGCCTGGGCGCACCGGCAGGAGCGGTACCCGGCGCCTGCAGGTGTGAAGGGTCCTGAGAAGCGGGGCTCCGTCTTCGGCGCTGAGCCCGAGGGGAGCCAAGCTCTGGGCTGAGGCGCGCCGGTGGCCTGGACCGCCGCGGCCGGGATAAAGTTGGCTGAGGCGGAGTGGGTCAAATTCGCTCTAATTCAGAAACTTTGCTATGACACTTGATATTTAGCCCTGGGGACCTCCCATTTCTCTTGATCATCTTTGAGATGTTTCTACTCCTTGATTGGAACACACCCGTGGTAAATTCAGTTGATTGGACTTGATTTGGAAGGATCTGTCTATACAAGGTCTCGCAGCTGACAATGCATATCAGAGCACAAACCATGCCATGAGGAATAAAGAACTGCCTGTAGAGCTCAGAGACAGGATTATGTGGAGGCACAGATCTGGAGATGGATGGGTACAAATAATTTTCTGCTGTACCGAAAGTTTCCCATAAGTCTTAAATGGAAGAAGTGTGGAACACTCCGTCTGCTCCTTCCCCTTGAAGTAAATGGGGAGCTGCAATTACATTTGCTTGCCGCTATGATGTCACAGCAAGCAGATGAACAATGAAGAGAATGCAGCACTTACAAGAGCACTGAGTTCTCTTCAAACTGCTGATTAGTGATGGACGAACATCGGCCAGGACGATTCGCGAACGCGATCAAATGTTCGCGAACCACAAGTTCGTGGCGGGCCCTATTAACTTTAATGCGAACCTGAAAAACCTTCAGTTCATTATTGCAGCCACCTAATACTTACAAGAAGTGCACAAATAGTCCAACAACATGGAGAGTGACATACCAGAGGGGATCAATGGCAAACATTTCCACAAAAAATATTTTAGTCAGGGGCCATTTTTATGCGTCTTAAAGGGAAACTGTCAAAAATGTGGCCTGCTGGAGCCTAGAATTTTTTTATTTTATGCCACGGGAGTACAGGCCCCAAAAATTAGGCATTCACCTGACAGAAAACATCAAGTGATTATGTTGCTGGAGGTATATTAGACGGTCATTGGATATCAATTTTACTGCAGGCCAGTACAAATAGATGTTAAATACATATGTTTAAAAGAACAAAACATATAAAATTGGATTAAAAACATGGCTAACGAAATCCCCCCTCTTGAAAAAAAAACTAATGATAATAGTTGAAATTTGATAACACATGGTTGTTGTCAACAGGTGTTGAATTATTCAGAGGTCCCAAACATTAGCCATTCACCGGACAGAAAAGAACAAGTAATTATGTGGCTGGAGGTATATTAGAAGGTCATTCAATATCAATTT
This sequence comes from Bufo bufo, assembly GCF_905171765.1. Classification (NCBI taxonomy): domain Eukaryota; kingdom Metazoa; phylum Chordata; class Amphibia; order Anura; family Bufonidae; genus Bufo; species Bufo bufo. Next base: position 580,462,598 of record NC_053391.1, read on the forward strand.
TACTGCAGGCCAGTGTAGTACAGGCCCCAAACATTAGGCATTCCCCGGATAGAAAAGAACAATTGATAATGTGGCTGGAGGTACATTAGGTGGTCACCATATAACAATTTTTCTGTTGGTCAGTTAGATTACAGGCCCCAAAAATTATGCATTCAACGTACATAAAAGATCAAGTGATTATGTGGCCGGAGGTGTATTAGACGGTCAATGGATATCAATTTTACTGCAGGCCAGTGGACTACAGGCCCCAAAAATTATTCATTCACCGTACAGAAAAGAACAATTGACAATGTGGCTAGAGGTACTTTAGGCGGTCACCGTATAACAATTTTACTGTTGGCCAGTTAGATTACAGACCCCAAAAATTATGCATTCAACGTACATAAATGATCAAGTGATTATGTGGCCGGAGGTATATTAGACGGTCAATGGATATCAATCTTACAGCAGGCCTGTGGAATACAGGCCCCAAAAATTATTTATTCACCGTACAGAAAAGAACAATTGATAATGTGGCTGGAGGTACATTAGGCGGTCACCGTATAACAATTTTACTGTTGGGCAGTTAGATTACAGACCCCAAAAAATATGCATTCACCGCACATAAATGATCAAGTGATTATGTGGCTGGAGGTATATTAGATGGCCATTCAATATCAATTTCACTGCAGGCTAGTGTAGTATAGGCCCCAAACATTAGGGATTCACTGGACAGAAAAGAACAAGTAATTATGTGGCTGGAGGTATATTAGACGGTCATTAGATATCAATTGTACTACAGGCCAGTACAAATAGATGTCAAATACATATTTTTAAAAGAACAAAAAATATAAAATTGGATTAAAAACATGGCTACCGAAATCACCCCTCTTGAAAAAAAACCTAATGATAATAGTTGAAATTCGATAACACGTAGTCGTCACAGGTGTTGAATTCCTCCGAGGTCCCAAACACCTTTTTTGCTGCTGTATTTACCTAAGACAGGGACCATTATTTGTTCTGGGTGGTGGCGGATATTTGTGGGCTGTCATGAGATAATTCAATTAAACATGGTCGTCACAGGTGTTGAATTCCTCCGAGATCCATGCCTCATTCATTTTTATAAATGTGAGGTAGTCCACACTGTCGTGAGCGAGGCGAGTGCGCTTATCAGTCACTATCCCCCCTGCTGAGCTGAACATCCTTTTGGACAGGACACTTGATGAGGGGCAAGCCAAGAGTTCCATGGCAAATTGTGCCAGCTCTGGCCACAGGTCAAGCCTGCACACCCAGTAGTCCAGGGGTTCCTCGCTTCTCAGAGCGTCCACATCGGCCGTTAACCCGATGCAGTCGGACACCTGTCGGTCTAGGCGTTCACGAGGCTTGATCCAGAGGGCGTCTGTCGATGGCTTGGCTGCAAGAATGATCTCATATCCGAAGTGACCAATACATCTTCAAACCGCCCTCTTTATGCATGCGCTGTAGTATTGGTACTCGCAACTGTTTCTCTGTGGGTGGAAATTCCTCTGCCAGTGCCCGCAACAGCAGAATGCAGCATCTCTCGCAGCAAGGCCTGGAAATGCTGCATTCTGACAGCCCTCTGTAATGCTGGTAACATGTCCGCCATTTTGTGTTTGTACCGGGGGTCTAAGTACGTTGCCATCCAGTACTGGTCCTTGCCCTTTATGCATTTTATACGTGGGTCCCTCTTCAAACACTGCAGCATGAAGGCCCCCATTTGTACTAAATTGGAAGTGGTGGAGCGGCCTGGCTCCTGCTCATTACCCAGGAGAATGTCGTCCTCGGTCTCCTCCCCCCATCCACGGATAACACCATGGATCCCATAAAAGTTTAAAGCATGCTCTTCTTGCTCCTCCTCCTCCCCCCAGGCACCATCCTCCTCTGACTACTCTTCAGACTCCTGCTGACTTGTCTCAGATGGAGTAGCCACCCCTGGGAATTCATTCAGCATTGCGACTTCCTTATCTTCCTGCTCCTGCTCCTTGACGGCTTGATCAATTAAAACGACACAATGCACGCTCCTGAAAGAAGGCGTAAGGTACGATGTCACTGATGACGCCCTGGCTGCGACTTACCAGTTTGGTGATCTCATCAAATGGCCGCAGAAGTCTGCATGCATCGCGCATGAGCAGCCACTGACGTGGTGAAAAAAAAAACAAGCTTCCCAGAACCTGTCCTGCCGCAAGGTTTCGTACAGGTAGTCGTTAACAGCACGTTTATGCTGGAGAAGCCTATCAAGCATATACAAGGTGGAATTCCAGCACATCAGGGAGTCACAAATCAGATGTCAGACGGGCAAGTGGTGTCGCCGCTAAACTTCAGCAAGGCGAGCTATGGCCGTGTAAGATCTTCTAAAATGGGCAGAGATTTTCCTGGCCTGCCGCAAGACGTCCTGGACCCGGGGTATTTGGCAACGAATCGCTGCACGACTAAGTTCAGGACGTGTACCATGCACGGCACGTGTGTGTCATTTTGTCCCGTTTCAGCGCGCTCACCAGATTGGCACCGTTGTCGCACACCACTTTACAAACTGTCAAATTGAGCGGGGTTAGCCACTGATCGGCCTCATTGTAATTGGGATAATGAGGGAATAACACATACCTGGCCATGGAACAGCTGAGAAGCCAATTATCCCATTACTTTTGGTCCCTTAACAAGTAGGAGGCACATATGCAAACTGTTGTAATTCCTACACTGTTCACCTGATCTGGATGTAAATACCCTCAAATTAAAGCTGACAGTCTGCAGTTAAAGCACATCTTGTTTGTTTTATTTCAAATCCATTCTGGTGGTGTATAGAGCCAAAAAATTTAGAATTGTGTCAATGTCCCAATATTTATGGACCTGACTGTATTTACTTCCGGAGACCTTCCATTGCAGGGTGCCAATGGCCACAAATTTTCTAAAGGCCTCCGAGTCCACCAATTTATTTGGCAGTAGTTGGCGGGCTAGCAGTTCCGACAATCCAGCGGTCAGCCGTTGGGCAAGAGGATTATCCGGCTTCATAATTTTTTTACGGCCACGGAAGCCTGCCTTATGCCAGATGAACGCGACGATGGCACGGTGGAAGGTGGAGGACAAATGGGAGAAGAGAGGAGGACGTGGAGCACCAGGAGAGTGCCTTTGTGGGTTCTGACGGCATTGCTCCCACTCGGCTCGGTGATGGGAGGCCAGGTGCCTTCTTAAGGCAGTCTTCCCTAGGTGAGTGTTGGGCGTACAGCGACTTATGCGTTGACAGCACAGGCTGCAGATGGCAACACTATTTTTAGCAGCTGAAAAGTTTAAAAAAAAGTCCACACTGTGGAGCCATATGCCGGCGTCCTGGGAGCGCAAGATGTGACCGTGCATGGTGGATGGCTCACTCCAGATACATTTGCAGTCTGCTTTTTGCCTCCATCTCTCCCCTCCTCTTCCTCTCTTGTGGGCACCCATGTGACGTCCATCGACACGTCATCATCGTTACCTTTACTACCACTGACATTAGAGATCTCGGAGTAGGCAGCAACAGCGGGGACCATCCTCCTTGGGCTGATCTGGGTACTGTTGTAAGACCACTGGGTGACGGCCGTTGCTACCTCCTCTTCCTGATCCGATGCCAAGACCGGCTGCCCATCGAAAAGGTCTGGGAATTGATGGGAAAATAATTCCTCTGACTCGAGTGGAGGGGCTATGGTGGTAGTGGTGGTGTCTTTGGGGGTGCACACAGCAGAGAGTGAGGAGGGTGCAGACACAGGGGATGAGGAGGGTGCAGAAGTGGAAGGCTGAGTGAGCCACTCAACCAACTCTGGTGCGTCCTTTGACGTAATCGCACGCACCTTCTTCAACTTCCCACTTAGGCTTCGGCCTGGTGCACCTGCCCGACCCTACCACCCATGCGGAATGGCCTGCCTCTTCCTCTGCCTGTCATTTTCAAAATGACCCTGTGACAAAGTCGCTATAGAAGAGCAGTATTTGTGGAAGCAGGTATATAGAACCCCTTAATCAGTTTTTTGGGGGGAAACTGGTATATCACACCAGTTGCAATTAGTTGTTCCAATAGCGTTTGTCCCTCTGTATAGCTGCGGTATCTCAGCAGAACCGCACACAAATGCTGCACTATACAAATGCACTATATAGAAATTATATTATAGATATATCACACCCCTGCCTCAATCAGATTTTTTGGGGGGGCAACTGCTATATATCACCAGTTGCAATTAGTTGTTCCAGTAGCGTTTGTCCCTCTGTATAGCTGCGGTATCACAGCAGAACCGCACACAACTGCTGCACAATACAAATGCACTATAATAAATATATTACACCCCTCAGTAAGTCACACATATTGATAGCACACCTATACCAGTCCTTAAAAGGACTTTTGTGGCCCTGTTAGCTAGCATTTGGTGTCTCTAACAGCCTGTCCCTGCTCCACACAGCAACCTCTCCCTACACTGGCAAAAGACTGAATGTAAAATATTTATAGGGTAGGGGGGGTGTCCATGTGCTGAAACGTCTCAATTGGCTGTCCTGTCCCACCTGATGGATGTGTCATGGGTCAAAGTTTTGCACAATACAAAGAATATGGCGCCGGCGGACATCGCCATATGTTCGCCTGTTCAGCGAACAAGCAAAGTTCGCCACAAAACGACCGCCGGGCGAACCGCAAGGCCATCTCTACTGCTGATCTGATATTGATTACCTATCCTGATGATAGGTCATCAATATAGGAATGTAGCCAACCTATTTAACGTAGTAGACTTGTGGTCCTTGGGCAACATGGGCCTATGTACAACTGCTGTCTCTGCAACCGCTATAGCTATACCATCTGTAGAAATAGTCATTAGCTGCAAACTGTTTTCTACAGATGCAACTAAATCTGCAGAATCTCATGGGTTAATTGATGTTGCGTGACAGTGGTGGATAGAACAGTAGGACTTATTTAACAGGTGCCAAGCGACAGAAGCGCCTCCTCTCTTCTGTACAAGCCTGGTAACTCCCATGTAAATAATTAACAGCTACCTGAAATAGAAGATGCCGCTCTTCATAACACCTGCTCTTTTTCCATTTATTCTAGCCACTGAATAATGATGTTGAGGGAGGAGGATATAAATTTGCAAGGGTGTTTGCATATTGGGTGAGCCTGATGGCTCTTATAACGAAAATGGCAGATAACCAGAACTCCCACCGCCTAAATAAATATCAGACACAGGAACCTGGGTGAACAAAGGCACCAACTGTACAAACACTTTAACCCTTCATCTGCTCTCAGCTTGGGTCAATGTTCTTAGATCTTCTAGTGTAGTCAACACTGGGGAACATCAATTTACATTATCTATGAAAGGAGTGTTGCTCTAGAAAATGTTTTATGCTTTGAAGTATAAAACATTGAAGGCCATTCCCTAAGTTCATTGCTATATGTTTATAGTTCTGTTACAGATAGAACTGATATAGTTATTCCTGCCCGTGAAGCATCACTTCAGCTCCATGTCTTAACATGTTGAGATGTCTCACTAACTTCCATGCTCTGCAAATATCTTCTGGTTTATAGTCAGCTGCATCACATTGGGTCAAATATCCACAGCCTTTTTGGTCAATTTAGCATGTCAAGCAATGCAGGCACCAAAGGGTGCCTGCACACGTTGTGGATTAGGTGCGGTTTATCCGTGCAGATTTCCGTGTGGCAAAAAACGCAGTATAAGGCATCATGCGCACGACCATATGTGTTTTGCAGTCTGCAAACTGCAGATTCTCAAAACACAGATCCTAGCCATGTGTATGCCGTCATTTTATTTGCACGTGTATAGCAATGTCGCGTCCTTGTCCACAAAATGGACAAGAATAGGACATGTTCTTTTTTGCAGCCCGGCAGAACAGACATACAAATGTGGACAGCACACGGTGTGCTGTCCAAATTTTTTGCATCCCCATTGAATTGAATGGGTCCGCATCGAATCAGCAAAAAATGTGGATCGGATGTGGACCAAAAATATAGCCATGAGGCCTTAGACAGTACCAGCAAAGTGCTTTTTTCTTCTGTGCAGAAATTGATCTGCTGTGTGGGTTTTGAGATCTGCAGCATGTGAATTGTTTCTGCAGATTTTTTGTACAGATTTGCAATGCAAAGGGTAGATCGGGAAAAACCGCAACAAAATCAGCAAGTAACACATGCAGATTGTGCTGCGGATCTGGTGTGGAAAAGCAGAGAAATCCAAAGGAAAATCTGCACAGAAAAACCCATTTGCAGGTACCCAAATACTAAACAATGGTGATTGACCACATTTAATAGATTCTTAAAGGGCATCTGTCAGCAGATTTGTACCTATGACACTGGCTGACCTGTTACATGTGCGCTCGGCAGCTGAAGGCATCTGTATTGGTCCCATGTTCATATGTGCCCGCATTGCTGAGATTTTTTTTTATTTTTATATATATGCAAATAAGCCTCTAGGAGTAGTGAGGGTGTTGCTTTTATACCTAGAGTCTCTGCTCTCTCTACAAATGCCACACCCCCTGCAGCAATTACAGAGAAAGCAGAGCCTCTAGGTGTAACTCCTAGAGGCACATCTGCATATAGTAAATCCTAATTTTTCTCAGCAACCAACACAGATGACTCCACAGGGACCAACACAAATGTCTTCAGCTGCCAAGTGGACATTCAACAGGTCAGCCAGTGTCATAGGTACAAATCTGACAGATGCCCTTTAAAAGCTATGTATACTTCTGCTACCAATTTTTTTTCTATCCTTGTAATCTAAAATAAAAAATGAAGCAACTTCTCAACAGGTCTTACTTAACCTCTTACGGACACAGGGTGTACAGGCACGTCCTGATGTCCTGGTACTTAAGGACACAGGGCGTACCTGTATGCCCTGTGTATTTCTGATCACCGCCGCGCGGCGGGCAGTGATTGGAACTGGGTGCCGAGGGGGGTCCTGTGACCCCCTGTCTCAGCAATCGCTGCGGATTAACCCCTTCTATGCCGCTACCGCAGCATAGTAGGGGTTTGTGTTTGAGGGAGCCCATCAAGCCCCCGCGCTGCTGTGGCGGGAACTCAATGTCTCAAAAGGCAGCCCGATGCCGTCCAGAGGCTGCCCAATGCCTTGCATGGCATCGGGAACTGCCTTCTACGGGAGCCAAGGAGATCCAGCCTCAGGCTGGGTCTCCTAGGCAACCTGTTTGTGTACTACTCACTGTAGTACACGAACAGGCAATGCATTACAATACAGATGTATTGTAATGCATTGCAGAGGGGATCAGACCCCCAAAAGTGAACATCAGAAATAAAGTTAAGAAAAAAAAGTAAAAAAATTATAAAAAACTGAAAAAAAAGAAAAAGAAACACACATATTAGATATTGCCGCATCCGTAATGACCGGCTCTAAAAATATATCACATGATCTACCCTGTCCGATAAATACCATAAAAAAAATATTGAACGGTGTAAAAAAAAAGCTCTTTTTGTCACCTTACATCACAAAACGTGCAACACCAAGTGATCAAAAAGGCGTATGCCCCCTAAAATAGTACCAATCTAACCGTCACCTCATCCCGCAAAAAATGAGCCCCTACCTAAGACAATCGCCCAAAATTAAAAAAACTATGGCTCAGAATATGGAGACACTAAAACATCATTTTTTTTGTTTAAAAAATGCTGGTATTGTGTAAAACTTAAGTAAATAAAAAAAGTATACATAGTACGTATCGCCGTGTCCGTAATAACCTGCTCTATAAAAATATCACATGACCTAACCCCTCAGATGAACACCGTAAAAAAAAAAAATGTGTAAAAAAAGCCATTTTTTTTCACATTACATCACAGAAAGTCTAATAGCAAGCGATCAAAAAGTCATACGCACCCCAAAATAGTGCCAATCAAGCCGTCATCTCATCCCGCAAAAATCATACCCTACCTAAGATAATCGCCCAAAAACTGAAAAAACTATGGATCTCAGACTATGGAGACACTAAAATATGATTTTTTTTGTTTCAAAAATGAAATCAGTGTTTAAAACTTACATAAATAAAAAAAAGTTGACATATTAGGTATAACCGCGTCCGTAATAACCTGCTCTATAAAAATGTCACATGACCTAACCCCTCAGGTGAATACTGTAAAAAAATAAAAAAATAAAAACAGTGTAAAAAAAAATCATTTTTTGTCACCTTACATCACAAAAAGTGTAATAGCAAGCGATCAAAAAGTCATACGCACCCCAAAATAGTGCCAATCAAACAGTCATCTCATCACGAAAAAAAATTAGCCCCTACACAAGACAGTCGCCTAAAAAATTAATAAAACTATGGCTTTCAGAATGTGGAGACACTAAAGAATCTTTTTTTTTTAAATGCTTTGTTATGTAAAACTGAAACAAATAACAAAAAAAGTAGTCATATTTGGTATTGTCGCGTCCGTGACAACCTGCTCTATAAAAATACCACATGATCTAACCTGTCAGATGAATGTTGTAAATAACAAAAAATAAAAACGGTGCCAAAAAAGCAATTTCTTGTTACCTTGCCTCACAAAAAGTGTAATATAGAGCAACCAAAAATCATATGTACCCTAAAATAGTACCAACAAAACTGCTACCCTATCCTGTAGTGTGGTCACTTTTTGGGAGTTTCTACTCTAGGGGTGCATAAGGGGGGCTTCAAATGGGACATGGTGTCAAAAAAAACAGTCCTGCAAAATCTGCTTTCCAAAAACCGTATGGCATTCCTTTCCTTCTGCGCCCTGCCGTGTGCCCGTACAGCAGTTTACGACCACATATGGGGTGTTTCTGTAAACTACAGAATCAGGGCCATGAATATTGAGTTTTGTTTGGCTGTTAACCCTTGCTTTGTAACTTGAAAAAATGGATTCAAATGAAAAATCTGCCAAAAAAGTGAAATTTTGAAATGTTATCTCTATTTTCCATTAATTCTTGTGGAACACCTAAAGGGTTAACAAAGTTTGTAAAATCAGTTTTTAATACCTTGAGGGGTGTAGTTTGTAAAATGGGGTCATTTTTGGGTGGTTTCTATTATGTAAGCCTCACAAAGTGACTTCAGACCTGAACTGGTCCTGAAAAAGTGGATTTTAGAAATTTTCTGAAAAATTTCAATATTTGCTTTTAAACTTCTAGGCCTTGTAACGTCCCCAAAAAATAAAATAGTATTCCCAAAATGATCCAAACATGAAGTAGACATATAGGGAATGTAAAATAATAACTATTTTTGGAGGTATTACTATCTATTATAAAAGTAGAGAAATAGAAATTTAGAAATTTGCTAATTATTCCAAATTTTTGGTAATTTTTTTTTTTTTTTTATATATATAAAAATGAATTTTTTTGACTCCATTTTACCAGTGTCATGAAGTACAATATGTGATGAAAAAACAATCTCAGAATGGCCTGGATAAGTAAAAGCATTTTAAAGTTAGTCACACATAAAGTGACACTGGTCAGATTTGCAAAAAATGGCCTGGTCCTTAAGGTGAAATATGGCCGTGTCCTTAAGGGGTAAAAATGTCCTATTGTTTTGTTTCTACAGTTGCTCTCATCTCAATAGTAACAGACACAAATTATGTGACTTGTGGAGATAAGTGAATTTCCTGAACTTAATTTTGTATCTGATTCTAATGAATCAGTTGGCAGATTCAATTTGAGTACAAATAAATTAGACCAAAATTGAAAGTGCTCAGATTACTCTGAAAAGTTGTATATGACACTCTGGGGACTGTATCCAACCCCCCTCATGCTCTTTAATGCCATGACAGCTCAAGTGATGTCAGAGTGACAGTGACATATATGGCTATGGGTAAATGGATGGTAGCCGGTGGTAACAAACGGCCAGTTTATTAAGGTGACTTGTATGTTTTCCCAGACATGTCCACTTTCTGGGACCTAAGAAAATTGCCCGGACAGAATTTATAAGTTACCAAAAATGTCCGGGAGTCTTAAGGGTGGAGGGGCACTGGGCATTCCATTGTGGAGAGCTTATTAGTACAGTCTTAGAAGACAGGAGGACAGGCCCTAGGGAGCAGTAAATATGCGCTTTACTCACCACTCCGTGAACCTCTTCTGTCCTCACCACATACAGTGTTAGGACATAGTGCAGCGCCAGCACCAGAACATAGTGTGCTGGCCTACACTGCAGGAAGAGCCGGAGTGGTGGCACCCGGCGGAGTAAAGGAGAGGCTGTATGAATTTGGGGTTTGATGCACAGATGCAGTAGAATGGTTGCAGCAGATGCATTTGAATGGTTGCAGCAGGCTGCAGAACACCCCATGCATCCAAAATGAAGAACAGCAGAAGTTAACACATCTGATCTGTATACAACGTGGCAAATTGCAGCAGAGGTATGATGAGAAACAGGCTGTGTTATATACATGTAAATGGATGAAGGAGTGTTCTGCTGATCTTAATTTTGTTGGATGCACCTTTCCTTTCCTTCAGGGCACTCCCTGGCTTTGAGGCTCCTACCTGGTGTTAGGTGTGGTGCCGTTGGTGTAGATGAGTTTTGAAGTGCAAGCAGGGGGCTCAAATTTGAGCGGCCACACAATACAATGAGGTAGCAATGCAGATGTTGGTGCAAACAGTTCACTGTACTTTATTGAGGCAATTTTGTGGTTAACAAAGGCACATGGGCACAGTTTTTACAGGTGTTTCAAATTCCTCAAAAACAGCATATATGGGAGGGTAGGTAGTTTACTAATTCCCTTAGAGTCTCTGTCTCTCTCTCTCTTTTTCCAATCAGTCCATACAATCCATCCTTTCTGGCCTAAGGGGTGCACTTTCTCTATCTTCAGATCTATATATCCACAGAACCCTCAGCAGCAGGCTCGGACTGGCCCACAGGGGAACAGGTGAATCCCTCGGTGGGGCCCTGAGCAAGATTGGTCCCTAGTCCCCCATCCTCTGCACAAGTGGCACATGGCACAGTAGACCAACTGGACTGACTGCAGTACATATAGGTAGGCAGCATACGGCACCTCAGCCAGCCTATATTCATATGAAAAACTGGGTGGCTGAGGTGACTTGTAGGTACAAATGTAGGCCAGTCAGAATTCTCTTTCATCGGGGACCCTTCTTCTCAAACTCTCTGCAGAAGCCTCCATTATCAATCATCTTTAGGGTCTTGCTGCTGCCTGCCGACTTGTGAGCAGATATGTTTGCATGCAGCTGGACAGTGGGCCCCTAGAGCAAATTTTACAAGCGGGCCCACAGCATTCTAGTCCGACACTGCTCAGCAGGGTGCTGTCTCTCCAAACAGATGGCCAGTCTGTTTTGTTTAGTATGATGGGGAACTTGAAGCTTATTGTCCCAACTAACAAGCGACGAAGTCTGAAGCCACAGTGTATATGTGTTACCTTCTCTGACAGATGTTCTGCACTTTCCCTTCCCTTATATGGCCACTAAACATTCTAGCAGTTATTTCTCTCAGAGGCTGGCACATGTGCTGTTCCTTTTGCTGAGTTTAATCCACAGGGCAGGTTTCCCTCCTTAGCTCTGCTTCTTGCTGCTCACACATTCACAGCTTTCCCACAACATACTTAACTACCCACTAGAGGAAGGGGTGGTGCCAGCCCACATCTAGAAACTGTTACTAGGGAATTCCTTCCCCACAAGCCTACGGTATTCACAATGCACAAGTAATGGGGCATTAACCCATTAGAGTGCAAAACTACATAACCTACGATCGGTTGGTTAGCCAGAAATAAAGGACAGGTAGAAGATAATATGATTGCAGGACTACACAGAATTTGTTTGTGGTATGTTACCATGGAGATGCATTGTCTGCCTAGGAGCTGTATAAACAAAACAATAGTTTTTAATCAAGACTTGTTGCAAAATTGCTTCATTTTCCATTTGAAATGCATTGGAAGAATAGAAAAGGTTTTAGGAGCACATAGCTTTTAAATCTCTGTAATGTAGCTGTTTTTAGTGGATTTAGGAATATTTGTCAAAACTAGCAACCCGTGTCAGACAGCTGTTGTCAGGTCAAATAGGATTATGGGCTGTATCAAAAGGACTATAGTTGTATACAGCTCCACTCTTTTACAAATCACTACTTACAGACACAGAGTAGGGCTTGAGTGATAAGTGGAATGGGTAAACTACAGTACCTTACCTAGAAAAATAATTGAATTTGGGCGACTTAGCTTGTTACAAAGAAAAGATGGTAAAATATTGGAGCTGGGGGAGGGAGGACCTCAGTCTCCCATATATACTACAGATTGTAAGCTGAAGAACTATTAAATGACAGAGGAGGAGATTTTCAGAAATGGGAAGAACAGTTGGGATTTGTTAATATTACCCAAATGATGCATAAGGGGTGGTTACGAGTCAGGAAGCATATTGCAAATGAGGTATGGAGGGACACTCAGTTGAGAGTTATATACAGGGACATTTTTGGTTTTAATATACCTCCTCACCCGCTCAGACCCGACTGTATAACACATTGTCCTAAATGCCATATGGGCCATACGGACCTTTTACATGGACTTTGGACATGTCCTAGCAGTAGACAGCTCTGGTCTGAGGGCGGTGATATGGTAGAGGAACTATGGGGGAGAAAGTTGAAATTGACCCTAATATTGTACCTATTTCATTTCGAAGGGGAAGAAATAGATGGAGGGGGTCTCCCCGATCTTTTCCACTCAATCTGCATGGTTGTCAAACGCTGTATCTTACAGCAATGGCTGCAATCTGAAATTCCCACATTATATACAAAAGAAAACTCAACTAAAGCAGTTGTTTCACTTAGAACGGTTGGCGATCTTTCAGTCAAAAGAACGATTCACTCACAAACTGTTCAAAAAATGGAAACATTTAATTCTCAAATACATATCGGACACTGAGATCCAATTCATAATGAAACCATTTTCCTTAACAGAATGGTACTTAGAACAACTGAAAGGAAGATTGGGCAGGTTACAGGTTCGGGACACGAACACGGTGTGCTAGTTAGGATGCTGAACACGAACCCCCTTGGTTTTTAATTTGCCGCTACCCATAAAAAAGCTAGGTGTCATGGTCTTACCTTCTTGCTGTTCTCCTTCGTTTGACATGTGCTGGCGGCCATCTTGGTTTCTGGGTTTCTTGTAGCCTTCCACCCTGCGGCTCCTCCTTCCCACTGGGAGGAGCTGGATGCCTAGCTCATATATATAGGAGGTCTGTGGCTTCAGTTCCTTGCTTGGTCCTCTTGTGTTCACATGCTTCTAAGACTACTGCTGCTTCTGGTTCCTGATCCTGGCTTTGTCTGACTACCCTGCTGGTTCCTGATCCTGGCTTCGTCTGACTACCCTGCTGGTTCCTGATCCTGGCTTCGTCTGACTACCCTTCTGGTTCCTGACCTCTGGCTTCGCAAAGACTCTGCTCGGTTTCACCATCCGTTTGGACTTTTGCTTTACAGCTTTATTTTCAATAAAGCCTTCTTATTTTCACTTATCTCTTGTTGTACGTCTGGTTCATGGTTCCGTGACACTAGGCAGACAGACTGTCAACTGTACTACTGCGATTCCACACATGACGTATGATATTTTTCTCACTTGTTGATCCTTTGTTATTGCGAGTGATGTTCTAAGGATGTTGTTCTTTATTTTTTACATTGTGATTTTCTTAGAGATTTCTTGGATCTCTCCGTTCTCTATATACGGTATTATTGGGTTTGCACACCCATATTGTATTTGCTATACAATTTAATGTCTCTATTTGCCTGCTATTGCATCCATAGGGTGACACGCCCTATTTGTTTGTATTGATGATGAAAATAAAAGTTTTTCAAAAACAAAAAAGAAGAAAAGATGGTTGCGGGGTAACCTAAGAAGTATAAAGGTCAATACTGAGCTCTCGCTAACGATCTATTAAAAACCTAGTAATGTGACTATAACAAGTGGAAATTCTTTATGCCTAGAGGAAAGAAGGGTTTCATACAAACACAGAAGAGGATTCTTTACTGTAAGAGAAGTGAGACTATGGAACTCTGTCACATGAGCTTGTCATGGTGAACTCAATGAAAGAATTTAAAAGGAGCCTGGATGCCTTTCTTGAGTCATTTAATACTACAACTTATGATTGCTAAAACACAGGAGATTGGATGTTCATCCAGGGATTTATTCTGTCATATTTGGAGTCCCAAAGATTTTTTTCCTCTAAAACGAGGGAAATTTGCTTCTTCCTCATAGGTTTTATTTTGCTCTATATCAATATTGAAGGATAACAGGCTGAACGTGATGGACCTACAGTATGTCTTGTTACCAGTATGTTCCCAGTGATAATGTAATTGAAAAACACCTTGATAACCTATTGTAAGATATAAAATGTTGGGGCTCTGGAATTAGGAGACTTAAGTGAAGAGAGATTTTAAAAACAAATAAAGAAGGGTGATAAGACACTGACTCAGTTGTGAAATGACCTTGAACTTCGCGAGATAGCATACAATGCTTCAGTGTCTGCCCAGAACAATACAACAACACTTCTACTTGTTCTTCGCTGCCAAGCTTCCCATAAAATAGGATGTTCCCATCTCAGACAAATGCTCAGGCCGTAACTTTTCCAAGCTAAAAATGCACTTCCAGATTTAAGACTTTTGTGGTCCCAACATAAACCCCAATAAATTTTAAGGTCTCACAATAGGGACCTTACATGTGCTTTTTTTGGTTCAAATCAGACAATAAAATACCATTAGCATATTGGAAACAAGCTAAAGCTTGGTTGCTCTCTTTGTATTGCATGTAATTAAAACATGTGCCTAACAGGGTACTAGGAAAAGTTGATCCACAATACAATGAGGAAGGAGTCATCCCGTGGGACACCTACAATGCATAATGGAGATCCCTTGGTCAGAAAGAGAAATCTATTTCAGGGAGACTTTAGCAAACCATACTGATGGCCCAATAATAAAGTTAGGAAAGAAGGGACAACACTGCAGTATAATGCCAAAATAATGTGCAAAATAATACTGCCACATAATGTATAATCCTTATCTATACCCAGATTTGTTAAAATGTTAACTTTGCAAGCATCTAGAAAATGACAAGGGGGTGAAACAAAAGGTAAAACAGACCTTTAGACCTTTTTATTTGCTTAATTAAATAAATATTTGGCTTTTACAAAATAAGTTAACAGCTGGAAAGCCCCATAGGTTTTAGATGACTGCATGCTTTCTATGTTATTTAACCCAGTCCCTGGTTTTAAAGCAGCAGTTGCTGACCATGTGAGGTCACTAACTAATTAAATAAATGGGAGTTTTTGGAAACCTCAAATACTTCCAGTTAAAAGGGTTGTCTCATCATGGACAATGGAGGCAGATCGCTAGGATATGCCCCCATTGTCTTATAGGTGCGGGTCCCACCGCTGGGACCCGCACCTATATCGAGAACGGAGCCCCGCAAGTGAATGAGGGCACACTGCGCATGCTCAGCCGCCCTCCATTCATTTTCTATGGGGTTGACAAAAATAGCCAAGTGATGGCTCGGCTATTTCCGTCGGCCCTATAGAAAAGAATGGAAGTGGGGGGCGCGCATGTGTGGTACTCTCCCATTAATTTCTATGGGGAGGCGGCTTGGTGGTGGCCGGACCGGAGTCCTCCAGCCACCACCTTGCGAGGCTCAATATAGGTGTGGGTCCCAGCTTTAAGATCCGCACTTATAAGACAATGGGGGCATATACTAGCAATATGCCCCCATTGTCTATGGTGAGACAACCCCTTTAAGAGGTTCTCCAGTCTGGCAACTCTTTTTGCATACACCCTATTACTGCATATGAATGGCATAGATGGAGTCTTCTGCTTCGGCCTCCTCCCCCTTCTCCATGAGCTTGAGCCACTATAAGCAAATCACACTCATATGCATTCATTTAAAGGGACACTGCTGTCAGAAAACTCCTTTTTCAGCTTCATTTTCATTTCAGCAGAACTATGCCATTGCAAATGAAATACAAAACATTGTTGTTTTTTTAGTGGTCAGTACAAAGATAAAACGCCTATATACTGTATTTTTCACCCTATAAGACGCACCTTTCCATAAGACACACATACGTTTTAGAGGAGGAAAATAAGAAAAAATAAATTTTCATCAGACCTGTCACGGGTAGTACGGGGAAGGAAAGACAACCAAAGGGAACCACAACAAATCAACAACAGACTAGGCCCCAAACCTAGTGAACAAATAGGTCACCTCCTAGCAATCCCTGATTCTATCCCTAAGCTGCTAACAACATGTGCAAATCTCAAAGGTAGAAATGCACATGCACAGGAACCTGAGACTGCTGAAACACTGCACCAAACCCTCAGCTTAGGGAACAGGGAAAGAGGCAACCGGCTCCTTCCAAACTGAAGGAGCTAGTGTCTCCCTGAGGCCTAGTCAGAACAGACACAACAGGAAAAGGGAAAAGGACTTAGCTTGAGAAGCAACTGGAACAGAAGAACCACCACACAAGCAGAGCACTCCACAGAAGAACTATCAGCCACAGGGAAACAAGTGAGAGGCGGAACATATAAAGAGCCACCTGACTGATAATGAGCAGCATCTGCGAAGGGGTGGAAACCTGTCAGCAACAATAAAAACAAGAGAGATCTGTCAGATAGACTCCTGTGTCTTCCGTCTATTTGAACTTCTAAGATCTCTCGCACGGCCGGCGGTGACAAGACCTCAGCTCAGACCCCAATGTTAATCAGACCTCAGAACAGACCCCTAATGTTAATATGTCCCCCAATCAGACCCCAGATCAGACCTCCATATGAATGACCCCCAATCAGTCCTCAATAAGTCCCCCAACCAGACCTCCATGTGAATGACCCCGATTCAGATCTTAGATCAGACATCCATGTGAGTGACCCCCAATCAGTCCTCCATACATCCCTCAATCAGACTTCAGATCAGACCTCCATGTCAATGACCCCCATGCTCAGATCAGATAAGAAAATCAACTTACCTCTCTTTCTTCAGACACCACTGCTGCTCCTCACATACAGCGCTCTTCTTCCTGCCGCATGCTGTGCAGTGACCCGATGAGTGAGGGGACAGCACAGTCACAGCACAGCGAGCAGTCAAGGACCAGGAAGCAGGTGAGTATAGAGCCCGGGGAGTGCTGCATTCACCGCTTCCCAGTCCTCCTGACCCATTGTCAGTTTACTGTTGCTGTGAGGGGAAGATGTTACCTGCAGTGTAATCTTCATGATAATAGTATGTGTAGAATTGTCATGACAATATGACACCAATATTGTTTTCTTGGTAGGCCTAGATTCCCATGCCCACAGAAGAGAAGTCCATTAATTGCTCTAATTGAGTCACTAAAGTGATGTGAAGTGATGGTCAAAAGGCCAAATAGGAACTTAAAGACAAAGGACAGGAAGTAAAATATGTGGAATGGCTTAAAAAATTATATCCAGAAAACCATCCACACTAATAAAAATACATAGAATATTCAAATACAGGTAGCTAATATGTGATAAAACAAATTGTATGGACATGTCCCTTAAATGGATGACATATAGTACTACATTATCCCTATAGTGGCAGTCACACATAGCCTATACCATGATAATTATTTTATGGAGGGTAAGCAGTTCTTTTTTTTTTTTTACAAAAGAATGGTACTGCAATGGGGTTCAACATAGCCCCCAAGTATGCAAAATACATTTACACGGCAGATTGATGAGAACCTTGTCAATGTGTCCTACCACTTTTAAAAAAAAGTTCAGAGGTATACAATATGTCTTCCTTATTTTAATGGGTGACATCATTGAATTACAAGCATTTTTAGAGTTTCTGAACAATATGTACCAAGAGATTAAAATTACCATGATTTATCCTGATCTAAAGGCCCTTTTACGCTGCCCGATTGTTGGCAGATTATTGGGAACAAGCGTTCATACGAATGCTCATTCCCGATAATCTGCACATTTAAAGGTGCCGCCGATCACCCAATGAATGAGTGAAACGCTTGTTCACCGGGTGGAACAATCGCCTAAATGTCTCTATATGAGGGCGAGCGATGGCACTACATACAGTGGAGGGGATTGCTGCATGTAAAAGCAGCTTTTTCTTCCACTGTCCAGCTACTAAAGGGGGGGGGGGGCACATTGGGAGAGAAAAGAGTAGTGTCATGAACAGGTTGGATCAGATGTGTAAAAAATGTTTTCAACAGAGGTTATCCAGTTAGACTTTTGAATAGATGTTAAAAGTGTGAGATCTGTATATTGGAAGAGTTTATTTGGTGGTAGGACAAAAACTCGAAGTGGAGGTTGAATCATTTTTGTCCTTACATACACCATATTCGATACCATATTGTATAAAGATTATTCACTTTCACGTGATTATATAAACTTTTTATATTGACAAATGATGAACAATTAATGCACTGGTCAGTTTATGATGTAATTGTGCACTTTAATGAACTTTTTGTAATGCAATTTTTCTAAAAAATGTGTCACAGGGCGCCGGCGATGCGCTCCGCAGAGCAGACGGCGCCCTGCCTCTGTACAGGAGCGAGGACGCGTGCAGCATCCTTGTCTCTTAGGTGATGGGGGGCGGGATGGACCCGGCCGCGCACGTCTCCTCAGCGCAGCCGGTGGCCTCAGTCCCCCCAGCTACCAGATGAAGCCTGAGCACCGAGCTGGGCACTCGGTGCTCAGCTTTTTGCAGCAGGGCGAGTCATGTGACGCTGGCCACGTCACATGACCCCTGTTACTCAGTATTTAAACAGGCAGCCTGCTGGCCATAGGTTACCTGTTATTTAGGTTCCTGCTGTGAATTTGCATTACCTGGCGTACTTACCTTCTGCTATTTCCTAACGATCCTCTGTCTGCTCCTTGTGTACTTTGCTGCTCTCCTGGAATTCTGACCCCGGCTTCCTCCTGACGATCCTCTGTTGACTCCTTTGGTACTTCTCGACTCTCCTGGTATTTATGACCTTGGCTTCTCCTGACTATTCTCTGCTTGCTCCATTTGTACTTCGTTGCTCTCCTGGTATTAAATCGGTCCATTCACGTTCTGTTGTTTGTCTGGTCTGTCCTCCCAGCACTTATTTCAAGCTAAGGATTGCCGTCCAGTTGTCCCCTGTCATTAGGACTTGCGAGGCAAGTAGGCAGGGCCAGGGGTGAGGGTGGAGCGCAGTGGTCACTTTCCTTCCCCCTGTGTGTGTGTGTGTGTGTACGCGACCGTTACAGAATAACAGGCCCTACCTTACCACTGTATCAGGAATCCTCTGGTGACCCTGACAGATAACGTTTCTAACCTGAGGCAGATGGTGCAGGAGCTAGAGAAAAACTCAGTTCTTTTGAGTTAGGACAAGGCTCTTCCATCCCTCAGGCCTCCAGTCCGAATATGGAGCCACAGATTAAGCTTCCAGAGCCCTTCTCTGGAGACCCGAGGAAGTTTCTTTCTTTTAAGGAGAATTGTAAACTTTATTTCCTTTGTGCCCCTTGTCCTCCAGCTCTGAGAGTCAACGCGTGGGCATTGTCATTTCCCGATAACAGGGTGATCCCCAGGGGTGGGCGTTTTCTTTAACAGCTGACGCCAGTTGTTTAGCATTAGTAGAGGGTTTTTTTCAGGCCCTGGGTACCCTGTATGATGAACCAGACAGGGCCTTGGTAGCCGAGACCGCTCTTAAGGCACTGGTTCAGGGCGATCAACCCGCGGAGGAGTATTGCACCTAATTTAGAAGATGGTGTGTTCCCTCAGGATGGAATGAACCAGCCCTTAAGAGTCAGTTCAGGTCAGGTCTGTCTGATAACTTAAATGATCTTCTAGTGAGTTATCAGCTTCCAGAGACTCCAGAGACTCTAGAGGAGATGATGACCCTAGTTGTTCGACTCGACCGACGGGTTAGAGAGAGACGACAGGAACGACGGTTCTCTTTTCAGGTGGTGATCCAGCCTGAGGTTAGTCCCAGGAACGGAGAAGAGGTCTCTTCTGAAGAACCCATGCAGGTCGGCATGACCCGAGGGGATCTGCGCTGCAGACGTGGAGTGTGTTTTTACTGCGGAGATCCTGACCATTGGATTAACCAGTGTCCTAAGAAGATCCTCTCCGTCAAATCTCCCAAGGCAAGGCAACCTAAAGACCAGGTACACCCTGATATTACGAACAGTAAGCTTTTAGTACCTATAACGATATCTCTGGGTGTAAATAAGTGGTCGGGTAAGGCCTTTATTGACTCTGGCTCAGCGGCTAGCTTTATTGATTGTGAGTATGTAATAAGACTGGGTATTCCAATTTTTGTTCTATCTATCTATCTAGCTATTGACGCCACTCCCCTGGTGGGTGGTACGGGGAGGTTGTGTACCTCAGAGATTTCTCTAACTGTGGCGGTGTGTCACTCTGAGAATTGCTCCCTGTTAGTCCTGTAGAACTTACTGGTCGAGGTGGTACTGGGGATGCCTTGGCTCCAATTACACAACCCCACTATAGATTGGACCAGAATGGAGTTGGTGAGA
Organism: Bufo bufo; assembly: GCF_905171765.1. Taxonomy (NCBI): domain Eukaryota; kingdom Metazoa; phylum Chordata; class Amphibia; order Anura; family Bufonidae; genus Bufo; species Bufo bufo. Next base: position 580,483,001 of record NC_053391.1, read on the forward strand.
TGGGAACCTAAGTGCGACTCGTGCTTGTCTGTGGTGGAGGTTGGGGTCTCAGTAAAATCTGATACATTGCCCGCAGTCATTAAGGAATATACTGATGTGTTCTCATCATCGACCCCGGAGGCTTTACCACCCCATAGACCTTATGATTGCACCATAGAGTTAGTTGAGGGTGCCAGGTTTTCTAAGGGGCGTATTTATAATCTTTCTAAGCCCGAACGCACAGCCATGGAGGATTATATCAAAGAAAGTCTTATTAAGGGGCACATTAAACCCTCTGTCTCTCCGATGGGGGCAGGGTTTTTCTTTGTTAAAAAGAAGGATGGTGATCTCAGACCTTGTATCGATTACCGGAAATTAAATAAGATTACTATCCGGAATAGATACTCCCTCTCATTGATTCCTGATTTGTTTAACCAGGTACTAGGGGCGACCTGGTTTTCTAAAATTAACTTGAAAGGGGCATATAACCTAATCCAAATCAAAGAGGGAGACGAATGGAAGACAGTGTTCAATACTCCGGCGGGGCACTTTTAATATCTGGTTATGCCTTTTGTACTCAGCAATGCCCCAGCTGTGTTCCAAAACTTCATGAACGATATTCTCAGGGAGTTCTTGGGTAAATTTGTCATTGTCTACCTTGACGACATTTTGATATTTTTCCCTGATTTCAAATCTCATGTGTTTCATGTTAGACAAGTGTTGGAGGTTTTGAGGGAGAATCAGTTGTCCGCTAAACAAGAGAAATGTGTCTTTGGGTTACAGGAGATTTTATTTCTAGGTCATGTTCTGACTCCTTACTCCTTCAAAATGGATCCTAGTAAGGTACTAGCGATTAAGGAATGGGTAAGACCTTTACCCTTAAAGGCCTTACAACGTTTCCTAAGGATTGCCAATTACTACCGTAAATTCATTAAAAAAAAATCAGTAATTGGTAAACCATTGACCGACCTCACTAATAAAGGGGCGGATTTGGAGGATTGGTTTACTGAGGCCATAGCTTAATTTGAAACCCTAAAGAAGGCGTTCAGTAGCGCTCCCATTCTGATCCAGCCAGATCAGGAGAAACTTTTTATTGTGGAGGTGGATGCGTCCGAGGACAGGACATGTCCCACTAGCCTTACTAACCTGAGGCCTTGTGCTTTCTTTTCCAGAAAATTTTCCCCCACCGAGAGAAACTATGACATAGGAAATCGGGAATTGCTGGCCATTAAATGGGCATTTGAGGAGTGGAGGCATTTTCTGGAGGGGGCAAAACATTGTGTCACTGTTGTCACTGATAATAAGAACCTAATGTTTCTCGAGTCTGCTAAGAGGTTAAATCCCCATCAGGCCAGATGGGCATTGTTTTTTACACGTTTTGATTACTCCATCACTTTCAGGCCAGGAAGTAGAAACGTGAAGGCTGACGCATTGTCTCGAAACTTCCGTGCGTTTCAGCCTACAGATGCACCACCTGAATCCATTCTACCAGCTAATATCTTCGTAGCAGCCCTGACCTAGGCTATCACGGCTCTCATTAAGGCTGAACAACATCTGGCCCCTGCTCCCACCCCAACAGATATGTTGTTTGTTCCCGTACAGTTTCGTCTCCGACTGTTGGGTGAGTGTCATTATTCTGCCTTTTGTGGACATCCTGGTATTGAGGGCACTAAGGAGCTGGTTTCTAGATCATATTGGTGGCCCACTCTAGCTAGGGATGTCAAGTCCTATGTGTTGGCCTGCAAGGTCATGATCTAGCCAGTTTCTCACTCACAACAAGTTGCAGGTGACGCCGGGGGCTGGAGTATGGTGGCTGATTGAACAGGCAGTGAGCACATCTCGCCCGCTCACTTCTTTCTCCTGCTGCTGCGATGCACTAGCAAACCCTACCACTGCTAAAAGCTGATTGGCCAGTGCAGCGCCCAGCAGGCAGAGGAGAGCGAGTGGCATGCTCACCTGTCTGCAGACTGTCCGGTCTGTGCACTGTTTGCAGTGCACACAATATATCTAAGATAAGAGGGGCTTGAACAGAGGAGAAGCCAGGCCCGCCCGAGCCCTGGATAGAAGACAGCCATACTGAAGACATTGTAGGGGGTGGGGCTTTCCATCCACTCCGGGCCCCCTCCTGCCACGGGGCTAGGGTGGCCAGACGTCCGGTTTTGAGGGTCCCTGTACTCCGTCTGGCGCAGTGCCTGGACGGACACAGGGATGTCCTCCTTTTCAGTAGCTCACGCTCAGACAGCAACATTGTGCTGTCTAAGTGTGAGCTGCAGCAACTGACCGAGACTTCTCTCACCCCCAGTCAGTCACTACAGCCACAGATATGGCTCCCTGTGGCTGACTGAGGGGGAGAGAAGCACCCCAGCTGCCCCCGCTCACCTTCCATTTACAAGGTGGTGGGGGGCGTGGCTTCACTGACGCAGAGGCGTGACTTCACATTGTTTGGAGGAGTGGTTTGGGGCATTGTGGGCGAGGTTTGGGAGCGTGGCCGGTGAGGTCCGGCTTTCTAGGGTGAAGCCAGTGGCCACCCTACACGGGCCCCATAGCAGTTGCCTGGTCTGCTGCTATTGGCGGTATGCCACTGGGGCCAAGGAGCTTCAAGTTACACCTGCACTAGTAGTTATTGTAAATGCTGATAATATAAAACTCAACTTGTGTAACCCAAACATAAAAAGTCATTGCTTTAGTCCTATCTGGACAGGTCATCACATCAGTATCTGATCGGTGGGAGGCCGACACCTGGGACCCCTGCCGATCACCTGTTTCCGAAGGTACCGACACTGCTGTGAGCGCCCCGGCCTTCTCTTAGCTCACCAAGCACAGCACTGTACATTGTAGCTGTAGTTGGTATAGCCGCTCAGCCCCATTCACTTCTATTTGCCTAGGCCATGTGACCGATGAACGTGACGTCACTGGCCTAGGCAAATCTGTGAGAAGGCCACAGCGCTGCTGCGAGCGCCGCTGCCTTCTCAAACAGCTGATCGGCGGGGGTCCCAGGTGTCAGACCACCAATGATCACATACTAATGACTTATCCTGAGGATAGGTCATCAGTATTTAGGTCTCGGAAAACCCCTTTAAGCTCAAAGTAAATATTTCATGTTTTCTATTTAATGCATTTTAAACATGTATTTTTATGGAAAACCGGTTTTCACTTAGACCAATGCAGTTGGCACACTGGTATGTGGTTTTCCCATCTAAGCGTGTTACAGAAACTGAAGGACTGCTGGGGTGAAAAATTCATATTATCAGACGGGAAGAATGCAAAGAAAAACAAAGTCTCTGTTTAGGCCTGATTCATAGTTTCAAGAACGCATTTCAGTTCCAAAATAGATATATTTATAGATAAAACATAATCAGCATGAGAGTTCTGTGTCAGATGTTATGCCATTGAGGAGCGCACTAGGCTGACCAAAGCCAATAGGATAGGTTGGAAAGCCGAAATGCATTTAAATGTATACGCTTATCGTATATTTGCATATGCTTATTGTATATTTGGCATATGTTATTATGGATTAGATGTAGTGTCAAGATCAGGGACCCACAGGGACTAGTGGTGAGGGAACTTAGTGCTGTGAATGACAGGCACAGGAGAGAATGAGTAGTCTTTGGGGTAAATTAAAGGGATCCAGTGATTCTGTCACTCCCATAGAGTAAGAATACAGCAGCAGTACACATGCTCAACCACCACTCCATTGAAACTCCTCCTTGCCTCTTCCTATGATAGAAATGCCTATTCTTGTCCGTGGCTGAAGACAAGAACAGGACATGCTCTATCTTTTTTTTACGGGGCCACCGAACAAAACTACGGATGCAGACAGCACACAGTGTGCTGTCCGCATATTTTGCGGCCCCGTTAAAATGAATGGGTCCACACCTGTTCTGCAAAATTGCCGAACGGATGCAGACCCCTTCCTGCGGACTTGTGAATGGACCCTAACATTTGTCAGTGGATAGGTGCAAATGTTTCTGCTGGAATACCTCTTTCATTTTATTTTCAACTTTCAAACTGTACATATACAAGTTGATTGACATTCATCATTGACCCCATCAAGCTGTGTAAGAGGACCCTTACTGTAGTCCTAGAGAGTATAGTACTAAAGAGAGAAAACCTAGCTATAGAGATGCAAAAGTCATACCGATACATGCAAAAATCAGAAAGGGAACTCATAGAGTAAAATGCAAATATATTTGTAAGCTAAAGCGCTTGTCACATAAGCAGACAGAAAAAAAGCCATCTACTTCCTTAGTGACACTTATTACACCAAGAGCAGGCAGCAGGTCTCCCCACCCTCACCTCGTCAAAGGAAGAAAATCAGGGATTAGAAGGTAATCGGAATTAAACTGGGCAGCTCAGCGCGGCGAGCGCAGAGCTATCCACCAATCACAGGCGTCCATGTGTCATTTGCTGCATTACCAGCCGCTTACTATCCTGAACCTTGCAAAGAACCTGACACATAGCAGAGAAAATAACTCCCAGCAGTTCCAGCTGGAGGAGGTCCGCCTCACCTCGAGATGATGAAACCATTTAACTATTTATCTTACTATGTAATATTCATGTCCCACTGGTTCTCAAGAAACATGAACTGATGTCATAATAAGTTCACAGTCAGAAACCTCTTTACTCATATACTAGCTCAAATTTGGAATCCTCCATTTCTTAACTATATTCTGAGGAGAGAAGTTCTAGGGTAGCCACTACAGTTACCACAGCATTTTTTCCAGCTTTCCTAGACTCCTGAATGGCATAATCAGAAAAGTATAAGATGTAATGTTATAATTTATTTAAAAGCACCATTAATTCCATGGCGCTGTACATCAAGAGGGGGTTACACATACATACATAACAGACTGGTACAGAGAGGGAGAAGAGCTATATATGTGTCATCCACAGATCCCCCCCTATAACAGTATAGAACCAACAGCAGGGGGCACACCTATAAATATAAATATAATAGGGGAGTGCTGGCCTTGGTATCAAAAAAAGGACATGAACTAAACCGAGTAAAGAAATACCACAACTAGACCGCACCTCCAAAAATAAAATATAATTTATTGAAACATTCTAGTTAAAAGCATCAATACATGGAGCAAACTCCACCAATGGGTAAAATCGTATCGGGAGCCACCATTGAAACAATCAATGTGTGTATAAACATCAAAAGATATGGCAACAAAATGCCAGCAATTTCTTATATGATATACTTATCGGAAACACAGTGGCGGCACGTTCAGAATGTAGAACCATAGGGGGGAGAGCAGTACATGGACTAGCTTCCTCAGAGGTCCATGTGAATATGCATTGGCGTATCAAAGTTATTATAGTCTTTGTAATTAAACAATAATCAGATATGGCTGTGATCAAGTGAATAAAACAATGGAGGGAGAAGGAATAAGGGAAGGGCGCACATAGGCGTTACCTGGATTGGTCCCCGGGGCATGGTCCGAGCGCGAGTGCGGGCGCCAGAAAGAAGGGCGTGCTGGATAAGCAGACGCGCATGCGCAAAATGGCGCCCGAGCGGAAGTCGACGCCGCAATGCGTTCCAGAGGACGGAAACACATTGCGGCCTCGACAACGCTGCAGAGCACCAAGCCGTGCAAATACATCCCTAAATGGATCACCGCAACACCACATCATCATGTGGCCACTTCCATTAAACTGTATATAATTTTGAATCATGTTTTTAAAACTATTGCAACTTTATGTATTGTCTCTTTGATTGACATCTGTCTCAAATTGTTGTGCCCTTTTTGCACACCGGAACCAATAGTACCTTCCTCTGTTGCGGTGATCCATTTGGGGATGTATTTGAGCGGCTTGGCGCTCTGCAGCGTTGTCGAGGCCGCGATGTGTTTCCGTCCCGTGGAACGCATTGCGGCGTCGACTTCCACTCGGGCGCCATTTTGCGCATGCGCGTCTGCTTATCCAGCACGCCGTTCTTTCTGGCGCCCGCACTCACGCTCGGACCATGCACCGGGGAGAATCCAGGTAACGCCTATGTGTGCCCTTCCCTTATTCCTCCTCCCTCCATTGTTTTATTCACTTGATCACAGCTATATCTGATTATTGTTAAGACTATAATAACTTTGATACGCCAATGCATACTCACATGGACCTCTGAGGAAGCTAGTCCATGTACTAGCGATATGCGTGAGGGTTTTCTGCTCTCCGCCCTATGGGTCTACATTCTGAACGTGCCGCCACTGTGTTTCCGATAAGTATATCATATAAGAAATTGCTGGCATTTTGTTGCCATATCTTTTGATGTTTATACACACATTGATTGTTTCAATGGTGGCTCCGGATGTAATTTTGTATACGATTTTACCCATTGGTGGAGTTTGCTCCATGTATTGATGCTTTTAACTAGAATGTTTGAATAAATTATATTTTATTTTTGGAGGTGCGGTCTAGTTGGGGTATTTCGTTACTCGGTTTAGTTCACCCCCCCCCCATAACAGTGTCATCCACAGATCCCCCATAAAAGTGTCATCCACAGATATCCCCATAACAGTGTCATCCACAAATATCCCCATAACAGTGTCATCCACAGATATCCCCTTAACAGTGTCATCCACAGATGCCCCCATAACATTATGGATTAAAACAATATTTTGCTTCCTTTTATAATCTGTCTTTTGGGAAGTCATTACACATACTTCTGCCAAAGCAATGAGCAGTTCTTTGTGAGAGGTGCTATGTCGCCCTCTGCTGTTGAAATGTTGCTAATCATCTTTTGTTGAGGAGCTCAGTTGTATTGTTTGGATTGTTAATTTCTTTATAATAATCGTTGTTTACCATATACATCCAAGTGGCCTGCATTTATTTTTTTCAAGAATGTTCCTGAAGCTGCAAATACTGTAAAAAAAAACGTGTCTGGTCAAGAAGAGGGGTAAATGGCCTGGTTTTGAACTCGTTAAGAACCTATGCAAATGGTTATCACTATTCATTTCATTTTACTGTATTCAAATTTGTTTGGGTGTGCAATATGTAAATTACTCTGTATGAATGTACAGTTCACAAGTGATGACTTGAATACAGTATGACATCTCAAGTTGAACAAAGTAAAAAAAAAAAAGCTGTTTATACAAAGTCACCATCAGGATTCGCTGTGTCTACTGAACTGATCTGACTTGGGGCCACTACTAAGGGCATTATTTAAAAGGCCCCTGCTCTTCACCCCTTAATCCCTGTAGTGGGATCTGGACTCTGCCGCAGGTGGAATGCAGTTGCAGAGTTTGGGGTGGTGCCAATGGTACACTGGGTCCCTCAAACAGCGTTGAGGTGTTATCGGGTCTTGCTGCTCTCCGGAAGGGATTGTAAGGCATGGTGCACCCCAATTTCAAGAGAGTTAGGGTCTGCAGTAAACCAGTATGCTTCATTACTGGAGGAACCGAAATGCAAAATAATACAGGCAGGTAATGGGCTGACTACTCAAATCTCCTCCCTGGCAGAAGGTTTCATGCTGAGGAAAGGCCTGAGCTAGCTGTCTCTCTTTCTAAGAAGGCTGGCTCCCTGGCCGAAGGCTGGTGGTCCAGGGTCTCTGGCTGGCTCCCTGGTCACAGGGCTGGTGTCCCAGGATCTGTGGCAGAGTATCCCTGTCTCAGTGTCTTCTTTGGGTTACTCATGCAGTCTGGCACATTCTATCCTACTAAGCACTCATCCCTATCTGCAGACAACTAACTGCTCTCTTTATAAACAGTTTGTAGCTGAACTAAAACACTCTAGTGGGAGGGGTGCAGTGGGGAAGCACAGCCTTAGGGCTCTTTCACACCTGCGTTGTTGTCTTCCGGCATAGAGTTCCGTCGTCGGGGCTCTATGCCGGAAGAATCCTGATCAGGATTATCCTAATGCATTCTGAATGGAGAGAAATCCGTTCAGGATGCATCAGGATGTCTTCAGTTCCGGAACGGAACGTTTTTTGGCCGGAGAAAATACCGCAGCATGCTGCGCTTTTTGCTCCGGCCAAAAATCCGGAACACTTGCCGCAAGGCCGGATCCGGAATTAATGCCCATTGAAAGGCATCAATCCGGATCCGGCCTTAAGCTAAACGTCGTTTCGGCGCATTGCCGCATCCGACATTTAGCTTTTTCAGAGTGGTTACCATGGCTGCCGGGACGCTAAAGTCCTGGCAGCCATGGTAAAGTGTAGTGGGGAGCGGGGAGCAGTGTACTTACCGTCCGTGCGGCTCCCCGGGCGCTCCAGAGTGACGTCAGGGCGCCCCAAGCGCATGGATCACGTGATCACATGGATCACGTCATCCATGCGCATGGGGCGCTCTGACGTCACTCTGGAGCGCCCCGGGAGCCGCACGGACTGTAAGTATACCGCTCCCCCGCTCCCCACTACTACTATGGCAACCAGGACTTTAATAGCGTCCTGGGTGCCATAGTAACACTGAACGCATTTGGAAGACGGTTCCGTCTTCAAATGCTTTCAGTACACTTGCGTTTTTCCGGATCCGGAGTGTAATTCCGGCAAGTGGAGTACATGCCGGATCCGGATAACGCAAGTGTGAAAGAGGCCTAAAAAGAGACATTGTTACAATTTCTGTCTATCATAGACCTGTACAGAGCTTCCATGCAAGTGTAGGGGAATGAGTAAGGGCTCTTTCACACTTGCGTTGTTCTGTTCCGGCATAGAGTTCCGTCGTCGGGGCTCTATGCCGGAAGAATCCTGATCAGGATTATCCTAATGCATTCTGAATGGAGAGAAATCCGTTCAGGATGCATCAGGATGCATCAGGATGTCTTCAGTTCCGGAACGGAACGTTTTTTGGCCGGAGAAAATACCGCAGCATACTGCGCTTTTTGCTCCAGCCAAAAATCCTGAACACTTGCCGCAAGGCCGGATCCGGAATTAATGCCCATTAAAAGGCATTAATCTGGATCCGGCCTTAAGCTAAACGTCATTTCGGCGCATTGCCGGATCCGACGTTTAGCTTTTTCTGAATGGTTACCATGGCTGCCAAGACGCTAAAGTCCTGGCAGCCATGGTAAAGTGTAGTGGGGAGCGGGGGAGCAGTATACTTACCGTCCGTGCGGCTCCCCGGGCGCTCCAGAGTGACGTCAGGGCGCCCAACGCTCATGGTTGACGTGTCGCATGGATCACGTCATCCATGCGCATGGGGCGCTCCGACATCATTCTGGAGCGCCCCGGGAGCCGCACGGACTGTAAGTATACCGCTCCCCCGCTCCCCACTACTACTATGGCAACCAGGACTTTAATAGCGTCCTGGCTGCCATAGTAACACTGAACGCATTTTGAAGACGGATCCGTCTTCAAATGCTTTCAGTTCACTTGCGTTTTTCCGGATCCGGCGGGCACCTCCGGCAAATGGAGTACACGCCGGATCCGGACAACGCAAGTGTGAAAGGGCCCTAAACTGTTTTTCCAGGCATAAACAAGTCTTCAGACATACACAACACAGCTAAACCAGAGAGTAAGGGCTCTTTCACACTTGCGTTGTTCTGTTCCGGCATAGAGTTCCGTCGTCGGGGCTCTATGCCGGAAGAATCCTGATCAGTTTTATCCTAATGCATTCTGAATGGAGAGAAATCCGTTCAGGATGCATCAGGATGTCTTCAGTTCAGGACCGGAACGTTTTTTGGCCGGAGAAAATACCGCAGCATGCTGCGCTTTTTGCTCCGGTCAAAAATCCTGAACACTTGCCGCAAGGCCGGATCCGGAAATAATGCCCATTGAAAGGCATTAATCCGGATACGGCCTTAAGCTAAATGTCATTTCGGCGCATTACCGGATCCGACGTTTAGCTTTTTCTGAATGGTTACCATGGCTGCCAGGACGCTAAAGTCCTGTTTGCCATGGTAAAGTGTAGTGGGGAGCGGGGGAGCAGTATACTTACAGTCCGTGCGGCTCCCGGGGCGCTTCAGAGTGACGTCAGGGCGCCCCACGCGCATGGATGACGTGATCGCATGGATCACGTCATCCATGCGCATGGGGCGCTCCGACGTCATTCTGGAGCGCCCCGGGAGCCGCACGGACGGTAAGTATACTGCTCCCCCGCTCCCCACCACTACTATGGCAACCAGGACTTTAGTAGCGTCCTGGCTGCCATAGTAACACTGAACGCATTTTGAAGACGGATCCGTCTTCAAATGCTTTCAGTTCACTTGCGGTGTTACGGATCCGACGGGCACCTCCGGCAAATGGAGTGCACGACGGATCCGGACAACGCAAGTGTGAAAGAGGCCTAAGAAGGTCAGGGTGTATTTTTTTCCTTTCATAACTTTGCAGAGGTAGGAAGCCATAGTCTCTCAGTATTTGCTAGCTGTGCATTAACCCTTTCCACAGTGCAGCTATAGTGTAATAACAGTGCAAACAGGCTATATTACAATAAACATATAAGTGCAGTTCAACAATATCAAGCAGTTTAAGTGCACACAACAGCATAAATCATAGTGCAAGTTAACATTTCAGGGTGCAATAAAATGCACAGATGGAGAAGATACTGGTTTGCATCAGTGGCGTAGCTAGAACTGACTGGGCCCCACAGCAAAATTTAGTATGGGGCCCCCCCTCCATGACTATCCTGGCATCTTATATGTGCATATGTAAGGGAGAGTTCACATCACATTTTTGCCATCCGTTTGATGTTTACGTTGGAAAATGGGATACAAAAGCGCAGCACACTACACTTTTGTATCCTGCAAAGTCTGTTAAAAAAAACGTTTACATTAACGTATCTTTTTTTTTTTTTTTTTACAACAGGGCTCTATGGTGACAGATGCCACTGTATGGTGTCAGTCTGAGTCACCTGTTAACATATACATTTTATGTATACATTACATGGGGTCAGCAACATTCGGCACTCCAGCTATTGTGAAACCACAATTCCCAGCATGTTCCATTAATTTCTTATGGGAATTATGAGAAGAGCAGAGCAATAATGCATGCTGGGAGTTGTAGTTTCACAACAGCTGCAGTGCCGTAGGTTGCCTACACCTGCATTAGACGAATGGCAAAACGTGATGTGAAACCGGCCTTAGTGTGCCATGATAGTGCCAAGTGGCAAGCACTAGAGGCAGAGAAGGGAGGCTGCAATGTACTGCATGCTGTAGTACAGAAGGCTGGCAGAGCGCACAGCCTGGTCCTGGTGATCAGTGGTGTGGACTGTATTCTACAGTCTGGAATCTACAGTAAATACTGTAAAGATATTAGCCCTACCCCTGAATAATAATAGATTTAGTGATTATATAATCACCAACATATAGAGACTAGATAATACCGCTATATTGGATAATATATCATACCATGATTGGATAACAAAACAATATATCGTTATAGCTCCATATCTTGACTGGATAACACCACCATACAGTGACTGGATAACGCCGTGACTGGATAACGCCGCCATACAGTGACTGGATAGCACCGCCATACAATGACTGGATAGCACCACATACAGTGACTGGATAACACCACCATACAGTGACTAGATAACACTTCCATATAGTGACTGGATAACGCCGCCATATAATGACTGGATAGCACTACCATATAGTGACTGGATAACGTCACAATACAGTGACTTGATAGCACCGCCATACAGTGACTGGATAACATGGTATAAGGGGACACAGTACAGTATGTGACCAGGGGAACAGTATGGAATATAAAAGGGCACAGTACATGGTATGATTAGGGACACTGTACAGGCTAAGGTAAGGGGGCACAATGCAGGGTATAAGAGTATAGTATAGGTTAGTAGGCACAGTACAGGGGGTATCCCCTTATGCTTCTGTAATGTGCATCCTACAGGGTATTATAATGGGGTATAGTGCAGGGTATAGGGCACAGTACAGGGCAGGGGGCTCAATACAGCATAGGAGGTACTGTATAGAACAAGGGTCACAATACAGCATAGGGGGTACAGTATAGAACAGGGGGCACAATACAGTATAGGGGGTACAGTACAGGGCAAGGGGGGGACGCACAGTGCAGCATAGGGGGTAGAATGCAGCATAGGGGGCACACTAAAAGGCAGGGGGACAGTACAAGGCAGGGGGGACAGTACAAGGCAGGGGGCACAGTACAGCATAGCGGGCACAAAACAGGGCAGGGGGCACACACAGTGCATTATAGGGGGTACAGTACAGGTCAGAAGCCACACACAGAGTGCAGCATAGGGCAGGGGGCAGAATACAGCATAGGGGGCATAGTACAGGGCAGGAGGCACACGCAGTGCAGCATGGGGGGCACAGTACAGGGCAGGGGGGAAATACAGCATAGGGGGTACAGTACAGGGCAGGGGGTATACACAGTGCAACATGGGGGTACAGTACAGGGCAGAACATCCCAACCTGCAAAAACTCATTTCAGGGAGTTTTTTTTTTTTTTTTTTCTTTCACAAACTTTTTATTACATTTTCCAAACATATGCAGTATCTGCACACTTTGCTCTATGGTGTGGAGGACTGGGCTCATTACCCTGCCCCAAATTATCATATTTATGTATATGATTAAAGGGATTCTGTCACCACCTATAAGCCCTGTGAGCTAAACATATGCTCATGTCCAGGGTAGCATTCTGATTTCTAAGGTGGCCTTATAAAAGCTATTTGTGGCTTTATTCTGCGGAAAAACTGGTTTTACTAACCTGTCAATCACTGAATTAAGGTGCCCAAGCAGGGGAGGTCTGTGTGCATGGTGCCCGGCCGCACGCATCGCCGTTCGTGCCCAGTGCCGCCTTCTAGTCCTCAGTGCCGCCTCTCCCTATCCCTCCCTCCCCCTCCTCTCGCTTTGAGATCCCGCACAGGCTCAGCCTGATGCGCCGTTGCGGACTGCTGGCATCGGCTTCTTCTTGCACTGTGCGCACGCGCCGAGAAGGGGACACTGCTACAGGTTGCCGGAAAGGTTTACTGCGAGTAAACTAGAGATGGGAAGTTCGGATCTTTCACATGAATCGGTTCATTTGAATCAGTTCATTCAAATGAACCGATTCATGAATCGAATCTTCGGTTCATTCGCTGAGCTGACAAGAAGCAAGTGAACCGAAGCTTAGGTTGCGCAAAGCGCATGCGCGGATGCTTCGATTCACTTGCTGACTCGGCTCTTGGTCTGAGTCAGGAAGTTTATTCTTTAAAACCCTGTGTGTAATTATCTACCCCACTGTAGGAAACAAGCATCCAGGGGGGGGGGGGGGGGTGAATTTAACACTGGGGTAAATAATATAATTAAAATGGAGGGTTAAATGTGTAAATGTATTTAAAAAAAATACATCTCTCTCAATAGTTCTATAGCTACTGAATGAGACAGAAGAAGGGATGCCTTTAACATATATATCTCCTTGAGAAGCCAATTTGACCCTAAAGGGTTAATTCAACCTGTAATCTAAACTCTGTCCTGTCACTTCTCTTATCTCTGCTGACTGCATCTGTCCCTTAACCTTATCACTGCTGCAGCCTGGTCATCAGCCTCAGTGTAAACTGTTCTAGTGACTGACGGTTCTTTTAACTCAAAGAATCTAATGAGTCTCTAAGTCGGATCTTTAGATTCTTTTAACCTGAGACTCATTCTATTCTTAGACTCCTCCTGTACAGTGTGTGACTCAGAGCTGCTTGCCTGAGCTCTGATTGGTGTCAGGCCGGGGTGGGCGGAGAGGGGAGGGGCTGGCTTCCACTCTAGGATCAGAATACACTCCTCCCTCCCTGCTGCCAGCGTCTCTCTGCTCTGCTATCTGACTGAGCGGCTTCACACGGATCAGCGCAGTCAGAGGAATCGACTCCTCCGTTCAGTGAACTGAATCGATTCAAAAGAACGATTCGTTCATGAACCGGACATCACTAGAGTAAACCTTTCCGGGATATATTGTTTCACATGCAGGTGTCAGGGAGCCGCTATCTAATAGCCCTGAATGTCCGGGAGACTTGAGATCCCTGAGTACAGGGCAGGGGGCAGAATACAGCCAAAACATGCACCTCAGATAAAGTATCACCAACGCCTCTGGTCTATCAATGTGCATATAGAGACCAGTGGTTTATGGTTACTTTTTCCCTACTATACTGCATAGGGACAGTCCTAAATACAAGGAGCGCTGTCCCCCTACCTACATCAATGCTAGAAATGCTCTATTCACACGTCCTACCTCAGGAGATGATAGTTCCTAGTGCGCAAAAGGACCTTTCATGATGTGACGAGCACATGATCAGTCACATGAGTGGGCGGAGTCAGGCTCCGGGCTGTGCAGGAGATTGTGTGGAAATGACTGCCAGATTCAGTCACACACGGGACGGGACAGAGCGGTGATGATGGACAGGCCAGGCCCCCAATGTCGCACTGTATATGAAGGGGCCTGGCATTAAAAACTGCATTAGATAACGAAGACACTTGGTGTCAGCCCGGGCCCCGAAGCAGCTGCTTCCCTGGTAGTTATGCCACTGGTTTGCATCAAAAGGGGCATAGATGCCCGTGATGAGAACATAGTGCTACCACTTTACAAATCACTTTACAAATCACTAGTCAGACCACACATGGAGTACTGTGTACAGTTCTGGGCTCCTGCGAACAAGGCAGACATAGCAGAGCTGGAGAGGGTTCAGAGGAGGGCAACTAAAGTAATAACTGGAATGGGTGGACTACAGTACCCTGAAAGATTATCAAAATTGGGGTTGTTCACTTTAGAAAAAAGATGACTGAGGGGAGATCTAATAACTATGTATAAATTGTGGCGAAACCAACCTCGCCACTGGGTTTTGGAGAGGACTGGCTGCTGGTCTCTTGCCCCTGGATTATGGGCCATATACTAACTTTTAAACCCCTTAACCTATTCAAGTGAATTTTGGATAGGTTTGTCCCCAAGTTATACTGTTTAAATTGATGTAAGTTATATGTATGGCCAATGTAAACTCACAAAGTTGTAACAATTTATAATAAGTGTAACTTGTCAGCTTGGGAGAAAAATGCTGGGTGTGTTTCTATTGTGCCATTGTCCCATTGTGTGTTTAAAGGGTGATGTCTGTCCTATTGTCTGCACATGTGTATTGGTGACTTCTCTTTGTCTTGAGAGATAATTGGATTACGCCTCGGTTGTCTCCGGGACAGAGGGGAGGAAACCATGATGCATTGTGGGGATATGTTGTATCATTGTATGTGTTGTAAATTACTGATTGGTTATATTTCAAACCCCTGTGGGCAGTACTATGTTTGTGGTTTATGAATAAAAGAGGCTGTACGTGAAGTACAGTCAGACCACTGCTTGACCCTCAACACGGAGCCTTGTCTCGTTATTAGGGGGATTCACTGTATGCTGTTAGAGGACCGATTGTCAGAAGTGTAAGCTGATCCCTGTTCGTCTGCTAGCAGCTATTCGTGAGGTTCCAGTTTGGAGTGCTACTTTGTATCCAGTTCGGGAGTTGGTGTATCCTGCAGTAGCTGTGCCTGTCTCTCAGAAAGGGGCTTATCGCCTAAACGGATTTTAACCCCTTGTCTGCTGAAACGGTTTGTTACAAAATATATCAGGGGTCAGTACAGAGATCTCTCCCATCATCTATTTATCCCCAGGACTGTGACGAGAGGACATCCTTTGCGTCTGGAGGAAAGAAGGTTTGTACACAAACATAGAAGAGGAATCTTTACGGTAAGAGCAGTGAGACTATGGAGCTCTCTGCCTGAGGAGGTGGTGATGGTGAGTTCACTAAAAGAGTTCAACAGGGGCCTAGATGTATTTCTGGAGTGTAATAATATTACAGGCTATAGCTACTAGAGAGGGGTCGTTGATCCAGGGAGTTATCTGATTGCCTGATTGGAGTCAGGAAGGAATATTTTCCCCTAAAGTGAGGAAAATTGGCTTATACCTCACAGTTTTTTTTTTTGCCTTCCTCTGGATCAACTTGCAGGATGACAGGCCGAACTGGATGGACAAATGTCTTTTTTAGGCCTTATAAACTATATTACTATGTTATGTTACTACCACAGCAGCCCTGAGAGGAACCGAGGGATGCCAGCAAGCCCGGGTCGCTGGCAGAGCAGACAACTAAGTGAGCACTATGGTGGCAGTGCCCGAGAGAGATGGCAGGAGGCGTGCTAGCACAATACTATTAGTTCCTAAATAAACAACCTCACGATCTGCCAGTCCAGAAGTTTGGCGCTCAACTCTGCACTGTACATATTGTAGCACAGAAGACACTTTAACATTTAACTCCAGGAGAGAATGCCAGATCTCTGGTCAGGACAGTCAGGGAAGGAGCAATAACCCAGTCTGAGTGTATACCGTTAATAACCACGCTCTGTTTTCTATTACTGAGCCAGTTACTTACCCACATACAGACATTTTCTCACAGCCCAAGCATTCTCATTTTATATACTAACCTTTTATGTGGTACAGTGTCAAATGTTTTGGAGAAGTCCAGATATACGACATCCATTGATTCGCCGCTGTCAAGTCTAGAACTTACCTCCTAATAGAAAATGATTAAATTAGTTTGACATGACCGATCCCTCATGAAGCCATGCTGATATGGCGTTATTTGCTTATTTTCATTGAGGTACTCCAAGATAGCATCTCTTAGAAAATCTTCAAACAGTTTACCCACGACAGATGTTAAACTTACCGGCCTATAGAGTTTCCGGGCTCTGTTTTTGGCCCCTTTTTTAATATTGGCACCACATTTGCTAAACTCTAATCCTGTGCAATGTTCCCTATTAATATAGAGTCTTTAAATATCAGAAATAAGGGTATGTCTATTAACCATGCTAGAGGTCACAGTATAGCAATTACAGGTAATAATGTTTTGTAATGCAATGTATTCTAAAGCATAATGTAAGTGATCAAATGATCACTGCTTCATATCTGTCACGGATGTAGTAGGGGAGAACACCAAAAGACAACAAGAAGGAAGGGGAAAGACACTAGGCCTCACCGCTAGGGAAGGAAAAGGGTCACCACCTATAAAACCCTGCTCCTGGCCCTAACTCCTATCCGTATGGGCACCTCTTGATGGTAGAGATACCCATACACAGGAACCTAGAAAACCCTGGTGACCCTTGGATGCCCTAAAGATAATGAAAGGGCAGAGACCACCCATTCCTTCCCTGGTGAAGGAACTAGCGTCTCACTGAGGCCTAGTAAACAATCGGGGGGGGGGGGGGGGATACAAAAGACAACAAGCGGAACACTTAACTTCTGAGGATGATGGATGAACAGGACTCCAAAAACCACACTCCAGCTCTTCCAAAACCAAATGAAGCTATCCAAAGCAAGGAGTGATGGGTAAAGTCAGACTAAATAGGGCGAGGTAAAGGTCACATGATCCACACCTGAACAGGAGGTGTGGACATACCAGCAACACACAGACAAAGTGAAACCAAAAGAGGCTGTCAGATCACTAATGTGCAGATAATCTTTCAGACCTTTTGAGACCTGTCACAGATGTGACAATATCCCTTAGTGGAACAAAAAAATTAATTAAGATTAATTAAAGGGGTTTTCTGGAAGTACACTATTGACCCATCCCCAGGATAGATCCTCTATATCAGATTGTTGGGAATCTGACCCTGTCATCCTCATTGATCAGCTGTTTGAAAGACATGCAGCACGCGGCCTCCTTGCACCTTACCAAGCACAGACCATACATTGTGTAGCGGCTGTACATTCTATTGCAGCCCAGGCCCATTCACTTTTTGGTCAAAATGCTCAGCTCCTGTATCAATTCCTGGATGGACAAACAGTTCTCATAGTTACATTGTGCTCAGCTCCTGTATCAATTCCTGATTCAACAAGCAGTTCTCATAGTTAATATGTAGCAGTTTATGTCGATCTATTTACAATAGTAACACTCAGTAGTTTTTACTCACTGTTAACAGTAAAAACTTCCGAGTGTTACTATTGTAAATAGATCGACATAAACAGCTACAGATTAACTATGAGAACTGCTTGTTGAATCAGGAATTGATACAGGAGCTGAGCACAAAGTAACTATGAGAACTGTTTGTCCATCCAGGAATTGATACAGGAGCTGAGCATTTTGGAACAATATATACAGATATCAAGCTGATATGTGAATGTGTATGGGAAATAAATAACGAGTACTTGTATAACAAGAATATATACACTCAGGGTAGTTCTTGTTTGCTTCCCTCATTTCCTTTATTAACAAGAATATAAATTGACTCATGGGAAATACCATTTACATTCTGGTTTGGCAGACGCTCATTAATTAAAACCATTATACTACCCAAGGTTTTATATCTTCTCCAAACCCTCCCTGTTCCCCTCCCTCGCTCCTTTTTCACCAAAATAGAGTCAACACTGTCCAAGTTCTTGTGGAATAAAAAAAGACCTAGACTTACAAAACAATACACTTCCTTACCTATTAAACAAGGAGGTATGGGGGTTCTGGACTTTTATGGTTACTATTTGGCGGTTCACGGAATGAGATGCCTGGAATGGCTACGCTACAAAGGTGACAGACTGGATATTCAATCTGAGTTTGCCATTAGCCAATCTGCAATACGGCCTCTACTGCTGCATGGAAAGTATACAACTGAGACATGTATTGGAAACCCCATTACTAAAAATACGATACGGCTATGGAGACAAAAATTGAGTATTCATTTTCTCACTGCTACAATTTCCCCTTTGACACAACTAAGAGATATTTTGCAGGATGCTTCCCTACAATTTATACAAACTTTACCTGAAAAGACTAAAGCTATTACTACACCAGTGGTGGACTTATTAGATACATGGGGTGCATTGGAGGAGGAGTGGGATAGAGGGGAAAGTATTACTTCTTTGTCTTTTTTACAAAGATCATATATAAGAGACTACTTAAAACCATTGACCCCACTACATAAGACAGACCCAACTAGGTTTGAGAAAATAGCCCTCCAGAAACAGGAACCTGTTAAAAAAATCTCTATATTGTACTCCATGATTCTTACCTTTACAAGCCCAGAGATTAACCCATATCTAGTGAAATGGGAATCGGACCTGAGCTTGGATAGGGAAGATAGATCACTAATTAGGTGTCTCTCAATGACTCCAAAGATATCGACTTGCGTGAGATTGCAAGAAAACTATTTTAAAATACTTACCAGATGGTATTATACGCCAGATATTTTACATAAAATGTATCCGGAAGTTAGTGAGACATGCTGGAGATGCAAAAGAGAAATAGGTACTTTTTTTCATATCTAGTGGGAATGCGAGATAATTGGAGACTATTGGGAACAGATCTGCTCAACAATCACAAGGATATGTAAGAATACTGTACAACCATCTCCACAGATTTGTCTGTTGAACTTAATGGACAAAATAAAGGTATGTTCAGGTATGATTAAACGTCTCATTTCACATTTGCTGGCAGCTGCGAGAGTATTAATTGCAGCCAAATGGCGTGATACATCCCCCCCCTCATTGGGAACTTGGGAACTTAGATGTGATGATATACACTCACCTAAAAAATTATTAGGAACACCATACTAATACTGTGTTGGACCCCCTTTTGCCTTCAGGACTGCCTTAATTCTACGTGGCATTGATTCAACAAGGTGCTGATAGCATTCTTTAGAAATGTTGGCCCATATTGATAGGATAGCATCTTGCAGTTGATGGAGATTTGAGGGATGCACATCCAGGGCACGAAGCTCCCATTCCACCACATCCCAAAGATGCTCTATTGGGTTGAGATCTGGTGGCCATTTTAGTACAGTGAACTCATTGTCATGTTCAAGAAACCAATTTGAAATGATTCGAGCTTCGTTACATGGTGCATTATCCTGCTGGAAGCAGCCATCAGAGGATGAATACATGTTCTCATTCTGTTTTACGCCAAATTCAGACTCTACCATTTGAATGTCTCAACAGAAATCGAGACTCATCAGACCAGGCAACATTTTTCCAGTCTTCAACAGTCCAATTTTGGTGAGCTTGTGTAAATTGTAGCCTCTTTTTCCTATTTGTAGTGGAGATGAGTGGTACCCAGTGGGGTCTTCTGCTGTTGTAGCCCATCCGCCTCAAGGTTGTGCGTGTTGTGGGTTCACAAATGCTTTGCTGCATACCTCGGTTGTAACGAGTGGTTATTTCAGTCAACGTTGCTCTTCTATCAGCTTGAATCAGTCGGCCCATTCTCCTCTGACCTCTAGCATTCACAAGGCATTTTTGCCCACAGGACTGCTGCATACTGGATGTTTTTCCCTTTTCACACCATTCTTTGTAAACCCTAGAAATGGTTGTGCGTGAAAATCCCAGTAACTGAGCAGATTGTGAAATACTCAGAACGGCCCGTCTGGCACCAACAACCATGCCACGCTCAAAATTGCTTAAATCACCTTTCTTTCCCATTCTGACATTCAGTTTGGAGTTCAGGAGACTGTCTTGACCAGGACCACCCCCCTAAATGCATTAAAGCAACTGCCATGTGATTGGTTGACTAGATAATTGCATTAATGAGAAATAGAACAGGTGTTCCTAATAATTCTTTAGGTGAGTGTATATAGGATGGAACAAATAGCAGGTTGGGAAAACAGATCCACCCAGATATTCCAAAAAATATGGAACCCTTGGATAGTATACAGAGGCTTCCAATCTAATTAAAGAAACACCTCCTTCATCCTTTTATCCAAAGGCTTGAGAGGCCCGAAGAGTTACTCTCTGAGTGGTGCTGAAACGTACGCTGCAACATCCTCCCCCCCCCCCCCCCCCCCCCCCCCCCCCCCCCTCTTTCCCATTATACATAATTTACTTTGTATCTCACTATTCTTATGCTTTGGCTTATCATTTTTATACCTGGAATTATAAGTGAAATCAGCTGTCTTGAATTGTATAAGATGTCATTCTCATTTCCATTGATATTCACATAATGATCTGTAAAATTTTTGTACTTATGAGACAAATATGTACAATAAAAATTGTTTGAACATAACAAGAATATAAATATCCAAAACTGATAGACAGAGGGAAATGAAGAGAAGCAAATAGCCCCCCTTTCTGTATAAATACAGTTAATGAATTGCAATTAATATACTTTACATTATTTGTGCATATGTTATATACATTTTCTCTTTTTATATATATTTTTATCATTTTTTTAAAGTTTATATGTAAGATTAATAAATGAAATATGTGAATAACATGGATAAGTTTTCTCTGGATACCTCTAAATGAAGTATGCCTGTCTACAGTTACACATTAATTTGATTATATATATGAACAGGGTGAGTCATACAGTCAGAGCACCTTATACATAGTGGAAAAGAGACGTGAGCCACCAAGTTGAAATATCATATTTTATATATCTATAAATACAGCCCACAATGGTTGACATGGTCCTGTCCCAATTTTTTTGAGATGCATTGCTGCGATCAAGTTCTAGATGTTTCTTTTTTTATAAAATGGTAAAATGTCTCACTTTCAACATCTATGTGTTCTATTATCTACTCTGAATAAAATATACAAGAAACTATAGACACTATAGAACTAGTAAAAAAACTATAATAAATGTTGTATCTGTAAAGGTAACAGGTTAGTTTTACCCAATTTACCACACTGAAAAACAAAACCCATAAAACTATGGCGGAATTGAGGTTTTTGTTTTCCAATTCCACCCAACTTGGAATTTTTTCTAGCTTCCCACTACATTGTGTGCAATATTAAATGGTGCCATTAGAAATTATAAATTGTCCCACAAAAAACAACCCCTCATATGTATATGTTAACGGAAAAATAACAAGTTATAGCTTCGGGAAGCCAGGGAGTAAAAAACAATAATGTAAAATCGCAAAGTTGGGAAGGGCTTAATATGCTTAATTCTTATTTATGTGCAATGCCATAGGCTGCCATAGACATTATATAGTTGTCGGCCCCCGAACCTCCTACCCACAGTAAGGCCCAATTCACATGACCGCGGGACGACCATGTCTGTGTTGCAGACCGCAAACTGCAGGTCCGCAAAACCAGTGCACCGGCCGTGTGCACTCCGCCTCACGGTGATTGACTTCAATGGGTCTGCGATCCGCAAGATGCTGTGAAAGATAGGACATGTCTTATCTTTATAGGGACAGACCCAGAGGCACACGGAAGCCCTTCGATGTGCTTCGGGCTACATGCCTCTGCATGGTTTGCGGTCTGCAACACGGGCACAACGGTCCCACAGGAGTGTGAATGGGGCCTAAATCTAACATAATACTTATCAGTACAGGGCAGGCTGGGAAGGCATTGTTAGGCCACAGGCTGCCATAGCAACCCCTCTGCACCCCTCAATCGCATTGGGCCATGAGGTGAGAAAAGGATCTCCCTCCTTCTCTCTGGGATTAGTGTTAGAGTAGGGTGCCAGCTATGTAACTGTAGGCCGTGTGGCCTCCCCAGGATAAAGTGAAGTCACGAACAAGGAAAGCAACTCCAACACCAGCTTTTGCCAAAACAGAATTTTACTTAAATGTGGCAATGAACACAACCACAAATGATGGGAACTTACAATAAATTTACATACACCCATCCCGAAGGCTGAGACCCTTGTGCTGCACGGCGCCCTCCGATGGATGCAGGAGTAAAGTGCGGTAATTTACCTACTGGTGGGCACAACTAAACTGCCACACCTTACCTGTTATTACCCTTGTTGTAGAAATATTAATATTAGAAATCCACTCGCATCAGGCTTTGTGTAAGGAAAGGTAAAAATCTCAACCGCAGTCAGTCAAGGGTGTTTTCATGTTAAGTTCTGCTGAGCAACTCCCCCTCCTCCACAGTCTGCTCACCTTTTATTTAGTCACAGTAACAATAGGTACTTGTCAAAGGACAGGGGAGGGCATCAACGTGGCTGGACAGTGCAATGCACACACCCCATCCCTGTATAAGGAAGGATGAGTTATGTCCATTGTCTGATCAGCCAGGTGGCTGCCCATCCCCCATCACTGTCAGCATGGACCTCATTCAATACTGCTCAGAGTGACCAGTATCTAGTGAAGATCATTCTACTGGTTCTTATAGGTTTGAGATTATCTGCGAGACATTGCTACGGCTATTGTCAGTATACGGTACGAGTATACCGACCAAGGCAGATATGCATGTCTTAAAAGCAGATATATATCCAGAAAGGGATAGCGAAGCCGCAGAAGAGGTATAATATGTATCTCTCGTTATACAGACTTCACTTCTCTAATGTGTATAGACATTTGAAGGGAAGAAGCCCAGTGCATTGCACTTAGTGCTCACAAACCGGCAAACGCCCCCCCTACACACTGAGAAACGTCTCCAAGCCCATGAGAAGGTTTTCATACTGACGGTTTTACCACTTGTCCCGATTAAACCCAAGTACCCTCTGCTAGAGCGTTCTTCGGTTAAATCCGACACAGGGAGACAGATGACAATCTATAAAAATACACACACATCCTGAGATAAGATGTCCGCATAATAAAATTTCCACAACACCATAAAAAAGTTTATCAGCTCTCCAATGTGAAATGTCACTTTAAGTTATGGAGTCCTTGCAATGAACAGTAGCAACACTTGTGGCCTGAGACAAACAGAGACCCTAACTAACTACAGGCCTGGTCTCAGTCTCTAGGCGCCAACACTGTAATGAGGTGCGTGCACGATCTTACCGACCCGGGTCTGCTCTGCATCCGCTGGTGACTCTGAACAGAACAAATGCCTCTCCAACAAGCATGTGGTACTGCAGTGTATGTATCTTTGCTCCTAAGCTCTCATCAGCGTTCCTGGAAGCAATCCTTATTCCTCTGGACAGGATCAGGGTCTTGGACACGATCATCTTCACTTAGCTGCAGCTCTGGTCACTGAGGTATGCTCCCACACCTGGCTGCCGTCGGATCCTCTGCTCACACATTTCCTCACTCTCAGCTTCCTCTAAGATGGCTGATCCCTTTCTTCTCCAAGCTCTGAAACTCCACCTCTCATGAATATGGAATTATATGCAGCCTGTTAGCGGTGTTTACGAAACAGCGGCATCTTGTGGACAAACATCAGAATGTCAGTCCAGATCATTTAATTTAAAGAGGACTTTTCATATTTTTTTTTTAGTTTAGATAAATACCTTTACTTGCGGGTAATACCCGCTCCCTGCCTGTTTTTTTTTTTTTAATATCTCACGCCCCACTGTGCCCCCCTGCAGTTTTCCCGCTCAGTATGTTAATACTGAGCATCGGTAGAGGGAGGAGGAGATGCCAGGGTTTCTCAATGACCGTCTCCTTCATCCTGGCTGTGCCGCGATCCAATCACAGCAGAGGGCGTCACAGCCAGGGAAAAGGTGAGCTTTTTTTCTCCCTAAAACATGAATGGTCCTCTTTAATCTATAAGAACAGTGTTCAGACAATGAGAGCTGTTTCCCGATCTCACATAACACAGCAAGCAAGTGATGGTCCAGACACAGCTCCTGTATAGACCCCCAGCAGAGTATTTAGCTTCGGGGACACATGGGGGGACATACACCCTTAGGTTTTTTAAGGTATAGATTTTGGTGTTTTTCTTTCTTTCCCCCCTACCTCAAGAGAATTACCTGAGAGAAGAAGACTGGTTTACAGTAATCTGGCCAGAAGTGGTGCTAGCTGAAGCTTCTACAGGGTCCAGGTCCCTGCTGACTGGTTGCCACCGGTTGCTGGGGGAGAAATCCTGAATGTTGATTTGTTGCTGTTGTTAACGGCGGGAAACTGACCTCTTAATAATGCGGCATTTGGCGGAGCTGGGGTGCCAGTTTAAAGAGGACCTGATCTGCGCCCGTCCTCCCTAACAAAAAAGAATCTTATTTTAACTGTGACATGCTTTATTAGTGGGATTTATCACTCAGCTATAGCTGAATGGATTGTGGTTTTTAATGGTTATTGACTTGTTATTGGAAAGGTTAATTAATTATTTCTTTATTTTAAATTATTTAATTAATGTATGATATGGTAATTTATTTATTGAGTCACTCATAATAAAGCTTTGCGGGCATTTCATCCAACAAATAGTGTTATGTTTTCATTTATTACTTAGGTATTTATTCGTTTTTGTCGGTATAATGTGCCTCCATGAGCGTGCGCTGTCACTACGCCGTAATATACACAATGTATTATTATGCTGCAGAACAGAAAGGGTTTACACTATCACGCATCCGGACGCCAAAAACCTACTTCCGGCGTCCGGACCGCACTCTGGAGCGCAAAGACTTCCTGTCCATGTCACTTCCGGTATCGTGACACGCATTGTGAGCCGCATGGGGCTTGATGCCGACACCAGAAGTTCCTAATGAAACGCACCGCGCTGGACATAGAACATAATAATTCGAGGAGGATGCCGGACAAGAGGATTAATGAATAATAGGTAAGGACATATCGGAGCCTAAATTTGATACATAGGGTCATCCGACGCATTTTTAGATATATAATAGTGGCCCCACAACAAAGCCAGAGACGGCTCACGATGCGTGTCACGATACCGGAAGTGACATGGGCAGGAAGTCTTTGCGCTCCAGAGTGCGGTCCGGACGCCGCAAGTAGGTTTTTGGCGTCCGGATGCGTGACCTGGGGATGCGCTGAATATAAATAGTCGGCGCCACCACAGCCAGAGTTAGCTTGGCCCCAACTACCCGGTTTTTTGTGGGAAATCCGCCATCTTCTCCACTTGTAAGTAAGACTTGGTTTTCTTTTTTGTGCCCAGGTGTATCTTGGTGTGACTGTTTATTCTCTGCAGCATTTGGGCCTCCTATTGATATGTTTTCTACTCATACATTTCTATAGGTACCACTAGTGGGACAGTCCTTTTCCCTTTTTCTTTGGTGACCCAAATAACCTATGTGTTGACATCTGGCCTCGGAGCTAAGTATCATTTGTGCATCTTATCTTTATATCATATGTGTTGTATCTATTCTGACAATATACTCACCTCCTGATGAGCCTGACAAGTTTCAGGCGAAACGCGTCGGGGTTCGTGTATTGGATTAGAAAGTGGTGGTGGTGTCCATTCTATAGGGCTACCATCCATTTTTTATTTTTCTGTTAATATCATTTGCCTGATTAGGGTCTATTAGGGACTGGATAGCATTAGGTTCGGGGACAGGGAACCTCCACCATCAGGGGGTCGCCCTGGGCTAAGCAGTCTATAGGGCATTTAGGGTAAGTGTCTCTGCCCTGCCTGTCACTAGACCTTGGTCCTTCTGCCTGAACCTGTGTGTCTATCCCGTCACCATGAATATTTTTCTTTTGGGGGCCACTACTCCCCTTTAATGAAATTTGGATAACTGTAGTACACAATTGTTGGTATATACATACCTATACCCGCTTGATCGTAATTAAAGGTATTTTTAAAGTCACACCTTCTATTTAATTTACTCTAAAAACTACTGTGACAAGGTATCTTGATAAAAATCTTAATGTTTGACAGTAATTTAAAAAATTCTCCCTTCATTTCAATATTTTCTCTCTCCTGACTGCAAGACGGGAGTGGCAGCAATCAGAGATCAGGTAGTCATCTTCCACAGCGACGTGTGAAAATATTGCGTGTACAGAATTATTAGGCAAATGAGTATTTTCACCACATCATCCTCTTTATGCATGTTGTCTTACTCCAAGCTGTATAGGCTCGAAAGCCTACTACCAATTAAGCATATTAGGTGATGTGCATCTCTGTAATGAGAAGGGGTGTGGTCTAATGACATCATCACCCTATATTAGGTGTGCATAATTATTAGGCAACTTCCTTTCCTTTGGCAAAATGAGTCAAAAGAAGGACTTGACAGGCTCAGAAAAGTCAAAAATAGTGAGAAATCTTGCAGAGGGATGCAGCACTCTTAAAATTGCAAAGCTTCTGAAGCGTGATCATCGAACAATCAAGCGTTTCATTCAAAATAGTCAACAGGGTCGCAAGAAGCGTGTGGAAAAAGCAAGGCGCAAAATAACTGCCCATGAACTGAGAAAAGTCAAGCGTGCAGCTGCCAAGATGCCACTTGCCACCAGTTTGGCCATATTTCAGAGCTGCAACATCACTGGAGTGCCCAAAAGGTGTGCAATACTCAGAGACATGGCCAAGGTAAGAAAGGCTGAAAGACGACCACCACTGAACAAGACACACAAGCTGAAACGTCAAGACTGGGCCAAGAAATATCTCAAGACTGATTTTTCTAAGGTTTTATGGACTGATGAAATGAGAGTGAGTCTTGATGGGCCAGATGGATGGGCCCGTGGCTGGATTGGTAAAGGGCAGAGAGCTCCAGTCCGACTCAGACGCCAGCAAGGTGGAGGTGGAGTACTGGTTTGGGCTGGTATCATCAAAGATGAGCTTGTGGGGCCTTTTCTGGTTGAGGATGGAGTCAAGCTCAACTCCCAGTCCTACTGCCAGTTTCTGGAAGACACATTCTTCAAGCAGAGGTACAGGAAGAAGTCTGCATCCTTCAAGAAAAACATGATTTTCATACAGGACAATGCTCCATCACACGCGTCCAAGTACTCCACAGCGTGGCTGGCAAGAAAGGGTATAAAAGAAGAAAATCTAATGACATGGCCTCCTTGTTCACCTGATCTGAACCCCATTGAGAACCTGTGGTCCATCATCAAATGTGAGATTTACAAGGAGGGAAAACAGTACACCTCTCTGAACAGTGTCTGGGAGGCTGTGGTTGCTGCTGCACGCAATGTTGATGGTGAACAGATCAAAACACTGACAGAATCCATGGATGGCAGGCTTTTGAGTGTCCTTGCAAAGAAAGGTGGCTATATTGGTCACTGATTTGTTTTTGTTTTGTTTTTGAATGTCAGAAATGTATATTTGTGAATGTTGAGATGTTATATTGGTTTCACTGGTAAAAATAAATAATTGAAATGGGTATATATTTGTTTTTTGTTAAGTTGCCTAATAATTATGCACAGTAATAGTCACCTGCACACACAGATATCCCCCTAAAATAGCTAAAACTAAAAACAAACTAAAAACTACTTCCAAAAATATTCAGCTTTGATATTAATGAGTTTTTTTGGGTTCATTGAGAACATTGTTGTTGTTCAATAATAAAATTAATCCTCAAAAATACAACTTGCCTAATAATTCTGCACTCCCTGTATATATACATATTTATTCCAAACTGCTACTTTGTGATAATAACTGATAATTTGATGGTACATATCATTTATCCAGCTCTGACCTTACCTGACTAAAACTAGTGTGATGTCACAGTGGGTCACCTTACTTTAACATGCTTATGATGTCACAGCAGCTTACCTGATTTAAACACCTTGTGATGTCACAGCAGCTTACCTGACTGAATCACCTTGTGATGTCACAGCAGCTTATCCAACCAAAGCCCTCTGTGATGTCACAGCAGCTGGCTGACTGAAACCCTCTGTGATGTCACAGCAGCTCCCCTAACTGAAGCCCTCTGTGATATCACAGTAGCTTACCTGACTGAAACCCTCTGTGATGTCACAGCAGCTTACCTGACTGAAACCCTTTGTAATGTCACAGCAGCTTACCTGACTGAAACCCTCTGTGATGTCACAGCAGCTTACCTGACTGAAACCCTCTGTGATGTCACAGCAGCTCCCCTGACTGAAACCCTTTGTGATGTCACAGCAGCTTACCTGACTGAAACCCTCTGTGATGTCACAGCAGATTATCCAACCGAAGCCCTCTGTGATGTCACAGCAGCTGGCTGACTGAAACCCTCTGTGATGTCACAGCAGCTCCCCTAACTGAAGGCCTCTGTGATATCACAACAGCTTACCTGACTGAAACCCTCTGTGATATCACAGCAGCTTACCTGACTGAAACCCTATGTGATGTCACAGCAGCTTACCTGACTGAAACCCTCTGTGATGTCACAGCAGCTTACCTGACTGAAACCCTTTGTGATGATGTCACAGCAGCTTACCTGACTGAAACCCTCTGTGATGTCACAGCAGCTTACCCAACTGAAACCCTTTGTGATGTCACAGCAGCTCCCCTGACTGAAACCCTTTGTGATCTCACAGCAGCTTACCTGACTGAAACCCTTTGTGATCTCACAGCAGCTTACCTGACTGAAACCCTCTGTGATATCACAGCAGCTTACCTGACTGAAACCCTTTGTGATGTCACAGCAGCTTACCTGACTGAAACCCTCTGTGATGTCACAGCAGCTCCCCTGACTGAAACCCTTTGTGATGTCACAGCAGCTTACCTGACTGAAACCCTCTGTGATGTCACAGCAGCTTATCCAACCGAAGCCCTCTGTGATGTCACAGCAGCTGGCTGACTGAAACCCTCTGTGATGTCACAGCAGCTCCCATGACTGAAACCCTTTGTGATGTCACAGCAGCTTACCTGACTGAAACCCTCTGTGATGTCACAGCAGCTTACCTGACTAAAACCCTCTGTGATGTCACAGCAGCTTACCTGACTGAAACCCTTTGTGATGATGTCACAGCAGCTTACCTGACTGAAACCCTCTGTGATGTCACAGCAGCTTACCTGACTGAAACCCTTTGTGATGTCACAGCAGCTCCCCTGACTGAAGCCCTCTGTGATGTCACAGCAGCTTACCTGACTGAAACCCCTTGTGATGTCACAGCAGCTTATCCAACCGAAGCCCTCTGTGATGTCACAGCAGCTTCGCTGACTGAAGCCCTCTGTGATGTCACAGCAGCTCCCCTGACTGAAACCCTCTGTGATGTCACAGCAGCTTACCTGACTGAAACCCTTTGTGATGTCACAGCAGCTTACCTGACTGAAACCCTCTGTGATGTCACAGCAGCTTACCTGACTGAAACCCTCTGTGATGTCACAGCAGCTCCCCTGACTGAAACCCTCTGTGATGTCACAGCAGCTTACCCAACTGAAACCCTCTGTGATATCACAGCAGCTTACCCAACTGAAACCCTTTGTGATGTCACAGCAGCTCCCCTGACTGAAACCCTTTGTGATGATGTCACAGCAGCTTACCTGACTGAAACCCTCTGTGATATCACAGCAGCTTACCTGACTGAAACCCTTTGTGATGTCACAGCAGCTTACCTGACTGAAACCCTCTGTGATGTCACAGCAGCTTACCTGACTGAAACCCTCTGTGATGTCACAGCAGCTCCCCTGACTGAAACCCTTTGTGATGTCACAGCAGCTCACCTGACTGAAACCCTTTGTGATGTCACAGCAGCTTACCTGACTGAAACCCTCTGTGATGTCACAGCAGCTTACCTGACTAAAACCCTCTGTGATGTCACAGCAGCTTACCTGACTGAAACCCTCTGTGATGTCACAGCAGCTTACCTGACTGAAACCCTTTGTGATGTCACAGCAGCTCCCCTGACTGAAGCCCTCTGTGATGTCACAGCAGCTTACCTGACTGAAACGCCTTGTGATGTCACAGCAGCTTATCCAACCGAAGCCCTCTGTGATGTCACAGCAGCTTCGCTGACTGAAGCCCTCTGTGATGTCACAGCAGCTCCCCTGACTGAAACCCTCTGTGATGTGACAGCAGCTTACCCAACTGAAACCCTTTGTGATGTCACAGCAGCTCAACTGACTGGAACCTCTTGTAATGTGACAGCAGCTAATTTGACAAAAGACCCCTTGTGATGTCACAGTACTTACCTGAATGAAACCCACTTGTGCTGTCACACCAACTTATCTGTCTGAAAAACAGTTATGTCACAGTCGCTTAAGTGACTAAAACTCACTGGTGATGTCACAGTAACTTTCCTGATTAAAATCCCATGTGATATCACACCAGCTTACTTGACTGAAACGCACTTGTAATGGCAGAGTAGCTTACCTGACCAAAAAGCACTAGTGATGTCACTGTAGTTTACTGAAAATAATGGGAGTCACACACCAAAATAGTACTAACAATGACTACAAAATAGTAATTAGCTTCTAGGTCTCAAAATCACAATATGGGCAGCACCAAAAACACAGCAGTAGTCTACCTACCAGAGGCTGCAAAGAATGGCCAAAACACATTAACAAATCATGGGGGAGTTTTATCAAACGGGTGTAAAGTAGAACTGGCTTAGTTGTCCATAGAAACCAATCAGATTCCACCTTTCATTTTTCACAGCTCAATATATCAATGTAAAGGTAAAGTGCAAGCAGTGCAAAAATATATATCCATATAGGGCATGCCATTAAATAACAAAATAAGGTAACCAACCCATATTCTAGGGCTATAAAGATGGCCTCCAATCCATACCTAGTTTGTTCCCCTTAGTGTGGTGAGCAGTGGGGGTCTCAGAACATGGACCCCAACAATCCCAACATCTGAAACACCTCTTTGATGTAACATATGTTGTTTAAAGTGAATAATGGCAAACCGTAAGTTTATAGGAAGTTGTATAACTGAGGGTATGTTCACACATGCGGCAGCAGACCGGGCAGGCTGTCCTCAGCAAGATAGGACTAAGCACCAGCCCCAGGGGAACTGCCGATGGGGGCAGCTCTCCAGTACTTCTGTAACTCCCAATGTAGTGAATGAGGACTTCGCAAACAGAGCAGTAAGACAAGCTACTCTGTTATGTAACTCCTGGAGACATGGAAGCAGCGTAGCTTGTTCTGCTATGTTGTTTGAGTAGCTCCCATTCACTACAATGGGAGTTATGGAAACAGTGGAGGGCTGGTCCGCTCGGCTGCTTCTGTAAGTCCAGCCACCTGGGGCCGGTGCCTAGTTCCATCTTACCATGGAAATGGCAAGATGGGTCAACCCCTTTTAGGGGGATAATGCTTAAAATAAAAATAAACAATTAAAGTAAAGGTCCAGTGTGGGCTGGCACCGACACTGCAGACTTTAGCTCCAAATCATCAGATCTGTTTTCCCTCACTTCACAGGGCCTTGACAGATGGGTTTCGCAGGTTCACCTGGAGAAAGGATCTATGCATCTATATAGCACATGTGCATGTACACCTTTAAACACGGCAGGGACAGAGTGTGATGATACCAGCGCAACTGCCCGCCTGCACCCAGCGTCCCATGTCATAGGCTGGAAGAGGCCTACGGCCTGCATTGTGGTCAGCATTAAAGAGGACTTGGAGAGTTTTAGTTGTTTTTTTTCCCTCCCTGACAACTTGGGGACAACCCTGTGGGAGACATTGCTACAGGATAAGGACATTACTATTGGGGGCAGTGTGGGCGATATTACTACTAGGGGGACACTATGGGGGTATTACTACTGGAGGAGCACTGTGGGGGGACATTACTACTGGAGGTAGATTACTACTGGGGGCCACTGTGGGGGACATTACTACTGGGGGGGCACTGTGGGGGACATTACTACTGGGGGTGTCACCTTACTACTGGGGAGCACTGTGGGGGAAATTACTGTTGGTAGGCACTGTGGGAGACATTGCTTCTAGGGGGACACTGTGGGGGACCCTATTAATGGGTGGACACTGTGGGGGACATTGCTACTGCAGGGACACTGGGAGACATTACTATTGGAGGAGCACTATTACTGGGGGATGTTAAAACTGGGGGGGGGGCGACTGTGGAGGACATTATTACTAGGGTGACACTAGGGGACATTACTACTGGGGGGATACTGTGGGAGACATTACTGGAGGGCACCGTAGAGGATATTATAACTTGGGAGACACTGGGGGACATTACTACTGGGGGGATACTGGGGGACAGTATAAGGGCATTACTGGAGTCCCTGTGGACTTTAAATACTAGGGCATAAAGGGGAACATTACTGGAGGCACTGGGGGCATTTTAATACTGGGGCAATGTAGGGGCATTTTTGTACTGGGGAATTATTATAACTGGGGGCAAAATAAGGGGGCTTTATTATTGCTGGAGGCACCATATGGACATTACTACTGGGGACACTATACAGGCATTATTACTGGGAGCAAAATGGAGGTTTTATTATTACTGGGGTCATTTTAGGAGACATTATTATTACTGGGGAGCACTATAGGGGGCATTATTATTGCTGGAGGCACTATAGGGGCATAACTACCATTGTATCAATGGAGGACTATTTATAAATTAGGGCATTTGGGGCATTATTATTACTAGGTACACTCACCAGACACTACAATATCGGAGCTCTGCCTGTCCACTACCAAAAGGCTTGAAGGTAAATACAAGAAAATATACTTGGCTGGCCCACGGAAAAAAATTACATTTAGGCCTCATGCACACGACCATATGTGTTTTGCGGTCCGTATGGCATCCGTTTTTTTTGCGGATCCATTGTAATAATGCCTATCCTTGTCCGCAAACTAGAAAAAAATAGGACATGCACAATTTTTTTTGCGGGGCAACGGAACGGACATACTGATGCGGACAGCACACGGTGTGCTGTCCGCGTTTTTTGCGGACCCATTTAAATGAATGGGTCCACATTCTATCCGCAGAAAAAATGGAACGGACACCGAAACAAAATACGTTCATGTGCATGAGGCCTTAATGTACAGCTAAAGACATATAACATTACAATAATATAATTAAAATATATTGAGATCTCATAAAACATACACCCCAAATAATAATTTATCGGTCTTGGTCACGCATGTGTGATTAAAAGGACGGCTTTCCTGATTAAGAACTTGATCACATTCATTGATATATAGTCTGTGGCACTTTCCACCTTCATTTGTGTAGTTCATATGTTCTTATAGTTCATACAGTATATTCTTAATACTCATATTTTGCTATGTTGAGTCGTATTATATGATCCACTTCTACACACCTTACTGTTCTTGTATGGGTTATTGGTGTGAGTTAAACACTTGTGTTACTGCAGCGGTACCGCAATGTTGTTATGAATCAGATTAGTTCGTATTGTGAGATAAACGTTATATAATCAATCTTAGGGCTCATGCACACGACCGTATGTATTTTGCGTTCCTCAAAAAACAAATCCGCAAAAAATATGGATGACTGCCGTGTATTTGGCGGAACGGAACAGCTTGCCCCGAATAGAACAGTACTATCCTTACAATAATAGGACATGTTCTATTTTTTTGCGGAACAGAAATACGGACATACGGAAACGGAATGCACACGGAGTAACTTCCGTTTTTTTTGCGGACTTATTGAAATGAATGGTTCCGCATACTGTCCGCCAAAAAAAAAACGGAACGGACACGGAAAGAAAATAAGGTAATGAATGTAGCGCAATTCTATGACGGAATGCATAACGGAATGCCTTTAGAGGCATTCCGTTATAATAGAAATCTATGGGCTGCAAAACGGATCCGTCCCGTTTCCGTTATGCAGGAGAGGACTTCAGCATAATGGAAACGGGACGGATCCATTATGCTTCCCATAGACTTCTATTATAACGGAATGAATAAAGGAATGCCTCTAAAGGCATTCCGTTATTGGGTTAAGGTCCGTGGTAACGGAATCCATAACGCAATTCACCTTTTACCACCAAACGAAGCGTGAACGAATTTCAAAATATGAAAGTCGCTCAGCTCTAAATACTGTGTAATGCAGTAGTAGAAGAGTAGAAGAACAGGCTGCCCCTACTGGTCTGGATCCCACTTTGTATTTTTAGTGGCTTTGGACTTCATTATTTACTTGTGCTTGTTATTTTGCTTTAAGATTGTATTTTGTTTGCTTCACCTGTATTTACATGGTATGTGCATTGCCTCTGGGTAGATATGGGTGGAGGTTGTTAGTGCATCCTGGTAGAGGATGTAATGTTTACAGATCATATTATATTTGCTAATAAAGTTAGTGAGGCCACCTATTAGCTAGTAAAAGCCCACTTAGGGTAGGTTCACATATGTGGCAACCAACTTCTATAGTCTGTATCCAGCTATGGAGGATATGGTAACTCAGGTAGTATGTTCCTCTGCCGGAACAGACTACAGGAGTTGATTGCCACATATGTAAACCTACTGTACATGGGACGACTGCATACCTCCCAACATTTTGGACGATTTGGCAAAAATAATTTGAATATAGAAACTTCTAAAATCCCAACTGCATCAAATAATGAAATAATATATAAGGCAGGCTCTAATATACAGAGAGGAACCAGAAAATCGATATTGTGAATGTAATAATGCAAATTTATACCTTAGAACAAAAAGAGGGACTTTTTGGCCCCTTTCACACGGGCGAGTATGCGATGCGTGAGTTGAACGCATTGCACCCGCACTGAATACTGACCCATTCATTTCTATGGGGCTGTTCACATGAGCGGTGATTTTCACGCATCACTTGTGCGTTGCGTGAAAATCGCAGCATGCTCTATATTCTGCGTTTTTCACGCAACGCAGGCCCCATAGAAGTGAATGGGGTTGCGTGAAAATCGCAAGCATCCGCAAGCAAGTGCGGATGCGGTGCGATTTTCACACACGGTTGCTAGGAGACGATCGGGATGGAGACCCGATCATTATTATTTTCCCTTATAACATGGTTATAAGGGAAAATAATAGCATTCTGAATACAGAATGCATAGTAAAATAGCGCTGGAGGGGTTAAAAAAAAAAAAGAAAAAAATTTAACTCACCTTAATCCACTTGCTCGCGCAGCCCAGTGTCTCCTTTGCTGAACAGGACCTGTGGTGACGTCACTCCGTTCATCACATGATCTATCACATGATCCATCACCATGGTAAAAGATCATGTGATGGACCATGTGATGACCGGAGTGACATCACCACAGGTCCTTTTCCTGCACACAGCAAAGAAGAAGACAGAAGAGAAGCCGGGCTGCGCGAGCAAGTGGATTAAGGTGAGTTTAATTATTATTATTATTTTTTTAACCCCTCCAGCGCTGTTTTACTATGCATTCTGTATTCAGAATGCTATTATTTTCCCTTATAACCATGTTATAAGGGAAAATAATACAATCTACAGAACACCGATCCCAAGCCCGAACTTCTGTGAAGAAGTTCGGGTTTGGGTACCAAACATGCGTGATTTTTCTCACGCGAGTGCAAAACGCATTACAATGTTTTTCACTCGCGCGGAAAAATCGTGGGTGTTCCCGTAACGCACCCGCACATTTTCCCGCAACGCCCGTGTGAAAGAGGCCTTAAGGAGCAAAGAGGGACAGAGGGACTTGGGTCAAAAAGAGGGACTGTCCCTCCAAAAAAAGGGACACTTGGGAGGTAATGTGACTGAGCAGGCAGGTATGGGAATGTTGCTGTAATCACTCACTGTCCAGAAACCATGATTTAGGGCTCATGCACACGACCGTGTGCTGGCCGGGCCCGTGCTGCGGACTGCAAATTGTGCTCCGCAATGCACAGGCACCAATTAAATTACCATTTATTCTAAGGGCCCACTGTAAAACTACAAGCAAATACTACCTGCTACCACAAAAGCAGGCAGCAGCAAGATGATTGATTATGGGTACCTGTAGAGACTTTGAGAAGGCAGGTCCTTTAGGAAAGAGGATACTCTTAATATCTACCAGTATTTTCTATATGAACAGAAGCAGGTTGAAATTCTGTACGCTGAATATCTGTATGTGGTGCGGTCAGTCTTCTGTGTTATGTTCAAGGGATGAGGGACCACCTTTGTCAGGGGCCCACCAGGGCATGCACCTGTTCCCCTGTGGGCCAGTCTGAGTCTGCCTGTGCCTCATCATCCAGCATTTTACCAATACACAGGAGAATACTGCCATCTGGTGACCATTATATGAATTAGCACTATCAAAAAAAAAAAATATATGCAAATATAAATATATATACCGTATGTATATATATATATATATATATATATAATGTGCAATTATTTATAACTATATATTTTTATTTTTTGATAGTGTAATTTCATGTAATGGTCATCAGATGGCAGTATTCTTCTGAGAGTTGGTACGCACAAACTCATAAATAAATGAATGCGCTCAGTCAAAAGATCAATCATGTGATGTGTACATGTGACACCACATGGGCCACCCTATGTGACGTGGTGGTCAGAAATGTGGGCCGTTACTAGTGGACTAGTTATTACGATCCGGTCATGTGATGTGCATGTAACACTGGGACACTCCGTGTAGTGACACAACTAAATACATGGGTGGTTAACCGTTTTGATGACATGTGGTGGTAATTATTTAATAATAGTCCCGCAGTGATGAAGCCATCCACTAAGGCTGAATTCACACGTCCGTGGAACACAGTCTGTAAGATACCGGACTGGCATTCTGCTTAGTGCAGGAGCGCACGGCGTCATTGGTTGCTGTGACGCCGTGCGCTTCGTGCCGCCGCTGCTGTACAGTAGTACACTCGTATAGATCATAAGAGTGTATTACTGTACTGCAGCAGAGGCACAAAGCGCACGGCGTCACAGCAACCAATGACGCCGTGCGCTCCTGCACTAAGCAGAATGCCAGTCCGGTATCTTACAGACTGTGTTCCACGGACGTGTGAATTCAGCCTAAGGCATGCTGAAATGTGTGTTGGGGCAGGTGCCAACTCGGACTGTGGAACACCAAAATTTTTTTATTTTTTCTAGATTATTGTTTTTTATGCACTTAGTACTTTATGTTTGGCCTTCTTTGTATTGTTAAGTACATATTTATATTTACACATCCGTCACTTCCATTCCAAGGGTCCACAGTGTCCCTGCCTTCTAGATTGCTGTATACACATTAGGGAGCCAAATTCCGCTTCCTGTTTTGGCCCCAGCGATCATGTGACCCCGGGGGCCAGGAGACTGCAGGAGCTGCCGGGTCTTCCTTAGACCTCGATCAGCCCTGCAGTGAGGCTGTATAGCATAGTGTTTTCTAAAAATAAAAAATAAAAATATTTCAGGTAAAAAAAGAGCCTCTTTTCTCAAATCAAGTAATTAAAAAAAAAAAATTAAAATTTGAAATATTTGGTATTGTCGTCCATAATGACCGGCTCTATAAAAATATCACATGATCTATCCTATCAGGTAAATCCATTAAAAAATTAATAAAAATTATGCCAAAACAGCTATTCTTTAGTCACCTCACCTCCCCAAAATACATAATATCAACCGATCAAAAAGTTGTATGAATAGAGTTGAGCGAACACCTGGATGTTCGGGTTTGAGAAGTTCGGCCGAACTTCCCAGAAATGTTCGGGTTCGGGATCCGAACCCGACCCGAACTTCGTCCCGAACCCGAACCCCATTGAAGTCAATGGGGACCCGAACTTTTGGGCACTAAAAAGGCTGTAAAACAACCCAGGAAAGAGCTCGAGGGCTGCAAAAGGCATCAACATGTAGGTAAATCCCCTGCAAACAAATGTGGATAGGGAAATGAATTAAAATTAAAATTAAAAAAATAAAAATGAACCAATATCAATTGGACAGAGGTCCCATAGCAGAGAATCTGGCTTCACGTCAGCAGAGAATCAGTCTCTTCATGCCATAGCAAAGAATCTGGCTTCGTCAGCAGAGAATCAGTCTCTTCATGCCATAGCAGAGAATCTGGCTTCATGTCAGCGCAGAATCAGTCTTCATGTCATAGCAGAGAATCAGGCTTCACGTCACCCACCACTGGAACAGGCCACTGTCGCACATTTAGGCCCCGGCACCCAGACAGAGGAGAGCGGTCCCGTAACAGAGAATCTGGCCTTATGTCAGCGCAGAATCTGTCTTCATGTCATAGCAGAGAATCAAGCTTCACATCACCCACCACTGGAACAGGCCACTGTCACACATTTAGGCCCAGGCACCCAGACAGAGGAGAGAGGTCCTGTAACAGAGAATCTGGCCTTATGTCAGCGCAGAATCTGTCTTCATGTCATAGCAGAGAATCAAGCTTCACGTCACCCACCACTGGAACAGGCCACTGTCACACATTTAGGCCCTGGCACCCAGACAGAGGAGAGAGGTCCCGTAACAGAGAATCTGGCCTTATGTCAGCACAGAATCTGTCTTCATGTCATAGCAGAGAATCAGGCATCACGTCACCCACCACTGGAACAGGCCACTGTCACACATTTAGGCCCAGGCACCCAGGCAGAGGAGAGAGGTCCCGTAACAGAGAATCTGGCCTTATGTCAGCGCAGAATCTGTCTTCATGTCATAGCAGAGAATCAGGCATCACGTCACCCACCACTGGAACAGGCCACTGTCACACATTTAGGCCCCGGCACCCAGGCAGAGGAGAGAGGTCCCGTAACAGAGAATCTGGCCTTATGTCAGTACAGAATCTGTCTTCATGTCATAGCAGAGAATCAGGCATCACGTCACCCACCACTGGAACAGGCCACTGTCACACATTTAGGCCCAGGCACCCAGGCAGAGGAGAGAGGTCCCGTAACAGAGAATCTGGCCTTATGTCAGCACAGAATCTGTCTTCATGTCATAGCAGAGAATCAGGCTTCACGTCACCCACCACTGGAACAGGCCACTGTCACACATTTAGGCCCAGGCACCCAGGCAGAGGAGAGAGGTCCCGTAACAGAGAATCTGGCCTTATGTCAGCACAGAATCTGTCTTCATGTCATAGCAGAGAATCAGGCTTCACGTCACCCACCACTGGAACAGGCCACTGTCAGACATTTAGGCCCAGGCACCCAGGCAGAGGAGAGAGGTCCCGTAACAGAGAATCTGGCCTTATGTCAGCGCAGAATCTGTCTTCATGTCATAGCAGAGAATCAGGCATCATGTCACCCACCACTGGAACAGGCCACTGTTACACATTTAGGCCCCGGCACCCAGGCAGAGGAGAGAGGTCCCGTAACAGAGAATCTGGCCTTATGTCAGCGCAGAATCTGTCTTCATGTCATAGCAGAGAATCAGGTGTCACGGAACCATGAACCAGACGTACAACAAGAGATAAGTGAAAATAAGAAGGCTTTATTGAAAATAAAGCTGTAAAGCAAAAGTCCAAACGGATGGCGAAACCGAAGCAGAGTCTTTGCGAAGCCAGAGGTCAGGAACCAGAAGGGTAGTCAGACGAAGCCAGGATCAGGAACCAGCAGGGTAGTCAGACGAAGCCAGGATCAGGAACCAGCAGGGTAGTCGGACGAAACCAGGATCAGGAACCAGCAGGGTAGTCGGACGAAACCAGGATCAGGAACCAGAAGCAGCAGCAGTCTTAGAAGCATGTGAACACAGGAGGACCAAGCAGGGAACTGAAGCCACAGACCTCCTATATATATGAGCTAGGCATCCAGCTCCTCCCAGTGGGAAAGAGGAGCCGCAGGGTGGGAGGCTACAAGAAACCCAGAAACCAAGATGGCCGCCAGCACATGTCAAACGAAGGAGAACAGCAAGAAGGTAAGACCATGACAGTACCTCCCCCTCAAGGGCCCCTCCTCCGCGGAGTAAAGAACGGTTTCTGAGGGAAGCGTGCGTGGAAGGCTCG